>NC_060241.1:14926202-15226202 GCF_021155785.1 Neodiprion fabricii | reverse complement strand
GACCGTGAAGAATTCTTGACCATTTTCCGGTTCATTTTCATGATTTGCTGCGTAAAACTCGTCGGAACTTTCGAACGTTGTCGATTCATTTGACGAATACGAATTGCTCGGATTCGTGTCGGTTTTGTCCTTCGACGATGGAATAATTATGCCCTTTTCCTTTCGTGCAAGGGAGAGAATTTTTCGGCGATCCTGGACCACGTTGTTATAAACATTGTGAAACTCCACTTCTTATTTAAATCTTCGGAGATTTCTCCCCATATTTCATCCGAATAATTCGGCAATTCCGATGTTGCGAAGCGCGTAATGAATTTCTTCAAGTTCCGCACAGCTTCTTCCACTGTCACAGCAGCTTTCCGTGGCATATTGCGAATCAAGTGGTCTTATACGCGAGTATTAAATCAAAAATAAATCAATCCGAAAATTAAAAAAAAATCATGAACAGTCGGGAAGAACAACACAAAACTTGGGATGAACAACACAAAAAAACCGCGAACGAAAAGAACGTGAACAAAGTTATTAGTAATTAAAAAATCGATCATAAAAGGAATGAAACACTGAAATAATGATTATACGGAAGCTTCAAAATTTTTATAATAAAGTCAAGGGAGTTTTATTTATCACCGTGTCGCGTCAGAAACAAGACTGATCTCGCTTCTTCTAAGCGATGAAAATTGTATGGTGCACCATACAATGTAACAGCAGACCAAAACAATGTTTACAAATTTCCATCAAATTGAATGTAGAATTAAATTAAATCTCGCTTTTTGCGAACATATTGTATAACTTGGATAACGGTTAACGGTAACGGATAAAGATAACTTGGGAAAACGGTTGGGATACTACAATACCGCACTTGTTGAATTGAAAAGGTACATCGAATCTTGCATTTCTGTCGTTCGTTTATTAAATTACAATTTCGAAATTATTCTTCAATACTTTTCTTAGAACTATCGCTTATGAATTTTTCTACACTTTGGTAAAATGTTGTTGGTAAAAAACATTAGTCTTGCAGATATCGAGTTGGTGATGGTGTCGCAAAGTGCAGGGCGATGGATCAGACGTGACAATTTGTCCCTCTCGCTCCGTGTTATTTTTTCTTTTTCTAACTTTTGGCTATTTTTCAAAAACAGCGTGACTCTGCAATGCCATTTCCCTTTTTTCCATTTTTTCTTTAAAGTTACTAGAAATTCTTTTTTTTTTTTTCATTCACTGAACATTTTGAATTTCTTGGGATGAATCATTGAAAATTGAGAAAACTGGAACAAGGTCAGTCGATTCATTCTTCGCAAAAACGAAGAAGGTTTTTTTTTCAGGTCGTTCGAATATTCGCCAAACATTTTGAAACGGGCGAGCCAATGCCTGAAAACATGTTGCAAAAATTGTGCGCATCCAAGAACATGTTTCCAGCTTCGGAACTTCAGCTTCAAGTTTTTTACGGTATGCTGGACCAAGTTTATCACTCGAAAGAATTGAAAGGTTCGAGCACAGAAATCTATAAGGAAATCCGATCCAAGTTTTATGAACTTCTTTACGTGGAAAACACGGTAAAAACACATTATTTTTTTTTTATTAATGAGAAAATAAAAATATTAACCAACTTCACAGTCGATAAAAATCACCGGAATATAAATAATTCGAGTCAATCGAGATCGAGAAAGTTTTTAACTCGATCGAATTTTTGCAATTTTTCAAAAAACAAAGTTTAGTCGAACGCATCCAACAAAATATCCATTTTTTCCAAAAAAAAACATTTCTTTTTATTGTAGGCGAAGTTTACCGAACGCCATAAAAATGAAAAATTTCCATAATAATTCAAGAAAACGGCGTAAAAAAATATGGGAAAAAAACATGAAATTTCTGTTTCTCACTAGGCATGGCAATTGAGATTTACCCACATTGTTGGATACGGAGCAAAATATTACGCGCATTTGACATCACGAGCGGTTGCTTCTTGGATTTGTCAAACGTATTTCCAAGCGGATCCATTCAGCAGAAGTTGCGGTGAGCGTTACCGTCGCGAGTGTCTTGCTCACGGTGGTGGAAAACCGCCATCGCGATTGGTCTCAGATTTCCTCAGCAAAGAAGCGAGTGCGACGAATTTTGCAAAGTCTCTCGTTATGGAAATCAATAAAGAAATCGACTGCGTAATGAAAAATAATAAATATTGACAATGTACAAAAGCTGTAAATTCAATGAAGGAATTTTCTGAATTTCGCATCATCTTCGTTGTTCTTTTTCTTTTTCTGTTGTCATTTATTACAAGTACGGAACCTTGCCCTATTTACAATGTTGAGAAAAATCTACGAAATATTACAGAAAAATACGTTTTCGTAGTCGAGCGCATTTTTGTTTATTTTCTTCATTTTTTATTTAATCATTCATCATTATTTTTACAAAATGGTCGAATTCAGCATGGATAATATTCGTTGAGAACTGGCCATCGTTGCTTTGTGTAATCTTCGCAGTTATTGGCCAAGGGAATTCAGTGACAGCCAATTATTTGACACATTTTTTATCTTGTTCCTTTTTTCTTGGATATTCTCTCGCTAGATTGAAAATTAATCGACAACGATAAGCCTCCAGTTTTGAGATGCAAGCACAGAATTTTTTTTTCTTTTTACAATCTTTTTTTTCTCTCTGTTTTCGACCTTTCAGGCTCTTTGCTGTTTGAAAAAAATTTTCGAATCCTTCGTCACTGATATTTCACGAAGCTCGAAACTTCGTTGACTCGTTATTATTCGAAATGAGAATAAAAAAAAGATAAACAAAAAGACGTGTCACGATTAGTGCACTTGAACTCGCTCCAAAGTCTTTTATTTTTAATCCCTTCGACAATTCGAATCTCTTTTGCTACGAACACACAAAAATAGTCTCCTTAACCTCCAATATACTGTAACATCCGACCGGAACGTCCGTATGTTCTATCGACTATTATTACTGCATGTTACTTTTATCAACTAACCAAACTCGAAGTACGAGAATCTTGTAACCATAAGAAATTAAAACAACTGTCTAACTATTTGGAATATCCCTAGATGGAAATAACTATGAAATTCACTAGCCAAGGCTTAAAAACCATGTTACGAGATCTTCGTACTACAGAAAACTATAATATTATTATACGTTACTATATATCACTATCATATTAACACCAGAGATGAGTAGGGAGATCTCCAACGCTCGGCTTTTCGTGATACCAGCTAAGTTGGAGCGTCGACGTGACACCTAGGCGGCCACGCACCGAAGGTGGCCCATTTCCGACCTGACATCAAGCGGCCATGCACCGAAGGTGGCCCACAATCGTGTATATATAGATACACTCGGCTGCTCGAGCAAGTGGTTGCCAATCGCATCCTTGTCCCCGCTCGCACAGATGTTTCCAGGAATGCAAGAATTGGGATTTTTTTTGTTTCAGTTATGAATGTCAGCGAATAAAAGTATCTCCAGATTTGATAAATCTTGGAATCAATTAGCGGACGCTGAACCAAATTAGTTAACTATTCCCAGTCCGAATACTTTTTTTTTTTTTTTTTAATATATATTATTTTTTTATTGATATGAAAATATGTGACGCCTGGTATTCTCGAATATTTGTGCACGCAGTCTGTGGAAAAATATACGAAGCCAGCTCGATAACATTTATGCAAAATGTGCAATGGGCAAGTGGTTGGGGGAAATTTTTTTTTTTCTCGAACTGAATCTTCCAGAGAAGCATCAGCGAATTCCAAGCAAGCTCCATAAACATACCGAGCAAACGCGCGCTCACGGACGTAGCTGTGGTGTGGCTGAGTGGATACCACATGAGGATGAATTTTCAATCACAGGTTTTTGCGCGAAGTTTTCCTGTATTTAAGTTAATTACTGCTGCCTTTGCTATAATACTGTATTCAAGTCTTAAACAAAACACTAAAAAATAAGTTAACCACTTAATGTAAAACAAAATGTTAGATTGAGCTTAAAATTTAAGCCGGAGTTACACAAACTAAGATAATTACAAGTGCAACATTGTAAATATTGTACATTTATTGTTCATCTAAATAAATATGGTTTCCTTCTCAAAAAAGAAAAAAAAAATGAGGATGGAGTGATGCGGGACACGGGTTCGATCGCAGTTCACTCTTTTTTTTTTTTTTTTTAAATTCAATCCCGGCTTTTGTTTTTGTATTTTCGGAGAGAAAAAACAAATGAAAGAAAGAAAATTTCCAGAGCCGGTCGATTTTTTCCTTCTTTCCTTTTGCTTTTTGTTTTACTGAACCCACCCTTTTTGTAGTGGGGGTAATCCAGAAGAGAACAAATAATTGAAACAATAAAATTCCGAGTGTGAATCGATTTATTCCCCGTTTTTGGCGCCTTTTTTTTAATAAGGAAAAGTTTTGACAGTAATGAAAAATAGAGATTACTAAAAACAAATGTATTGTTTTTTAATAACACCGGTCCACAAAAATAAAAAAAAAGTGGTCTGTACTTTTGACCGGACCTACCTATCTTTATGTATTTTGACGCAGTGAATCCGAATCTGAAGTCAGTTTTGCCCTTACACCCTCAAAATTTTGAGTAAATTGCAAAAAACCATAAAAATAGCCAAAAATTAGCAGTTTTGGTAAGAAAAAAATTTGTGGAACTATAGACCAAGTATGATTTTTATGCATTTTGGTCCGCTAAACCCAAATCTGAAGTTTATTCAACCATAAGCCTTTTAAAATTTAATTGGGCCGGTGTTATTAAAAAACAATACATTTGTTTTTAGTAATCTCTATTTTCCATTACTGTCAAAACTTTTCTTTATTAAAAAAAAAACGCCCATTTTATATCAGTCTTGACGAGCATTTCTTAAGAATTTTAAGAGATGCGAGATCGGAACGACAAAATTATTTCAGTAGCAACAATGTATGGACCCCTCTCCTTTTCTGATATTGGCAGCCAGTTAAGAGGCTTCACAGTGTTCAGTTTAATGCCAGCAGCTCTCGAGGTATCAAGATGGTAAGTGAATTACATAATTATTTTACACGCATGCAAAAACCGGCAGGTTTGACGCTCGTCTATTTACTTTATAGATTAAAAAAGGGAAGGACCTGTAGTCGTATTTTATACTTTATTTAATTTTCCTTGAATTGTCAAACGTTTTTATTTTTGATTGTATAGGAAGAAGATGTGTGGGGAATTCCATTCTAGTGCCCAAGAATGTAGTACACATTTTCGATCGTTTTAACTTTTTTTTTTTGGGAAAACATGTTCCTCAATTTCCAAATTTCCTTAATTTTTTGGTATTCAAATCGATTCTTAACAATTTTGCGCACAGGTGAGATTTCTTTAATTATTTTTTCCCTAAACCTGAGGATATTTCCTATCTGAGATCACTGTCAATAGGCGAGATTCCGGAAATCATTAATTACCTTTTTTTCTAATTAAAAAGAAAATCACATAAGGCCACTAAGAGCTCGAAATGAAAATCTGAAAAAATTAGTGATGGTTTTTTGTATTCGAAGCCATTAACGTAAAAAATCCGTTTAACGACCATCCTAATAGATATACATTGTATGTTGGGCATTTCACGTCAAATTTGCAACCCATGTACCTCACCCTCTTCGCTTTTGATAATTGTTTGGTATGATGTTGCAACCACGGTTTCAATCGACTTAAAACTATCGGAATTTTTTGCAGATTTCTTTAGCCACCACTGAAATAGAAAAAAATTGAAAAACCAATTCCGAAAACGCTTCTTTCAAAATTCTGAAAAAATTCACACTGATTTTATAATTAAAAATATGATTCTTAAGCACGAGACGATAATGGGATCTCTACATTTACTATAGTTTTCGCAAGTTTTTAGTTTTCTGGGATCTTTGAATAACTTGAAAAAAAAGAATGAAATGGTATGAACTATATTCAGGCCTTCTGGCATTCCTCTAGATTTCAGAAAAATTGAAATCCATTAATAATAGAGAAATTTATGACCGAATAAATAAATAGAAACTCCAATTCCGGCATGAGAAAAAAAACTTGCTAGAAAAGTAGTAAATGTTGAGATCCCGTTATCGTGTCGTGCTTAAGAATCATATTTTTAATTATAAAATCAGTGTGAATTTTTTCAGAATTTTGAAAGAAGCGTTTTCGGAATTGGTTTTTCAATTTTTTTCTATTTCAGTGGTGGCTAAAGAAATCTGCAAAAAATTCCGATAGTTTTAAGTCGATTGAAACCGTGGTTGCAACATCATACCAAACAATTATCAAAAGCGAAGAGGGTGAGGTACATGGGTTGCAAATTTGACGTGAAATGCCCAACATACAATGTATATCTATTAGGATGGTCGTTAAACGGATTTTTTACGTTAATGGCTTCGAATACAAAAAACCATCACTAATTTTTTCAGATTTTCATTTCGAGCTCTTAGTGGCCTTATGTGATTTTCTTTTTAATTAGAAAAAAAGGTAATTAATGATTTCCGGAATCTCGCCTATTGACAGTGATCTCAGATAGGAAATATCCTCAGGTTTAGGGAAAAAATAATTAAAGAAATCTCACCTGTGCGCAAAATTGTTAAGAATCGATTTGAATACCAAAAAATTAAGGAAATTTGGAAATTGAGGAACATGTTTTCCCAAAAAAAAAAAGTTAAAACGATCGAAAATGTGTACTACATTCTTGGGCACTAGAATGGAATTCCCCACACATCTTCTTCCTATACAATCAAAAATAAAAACGTTTGACAATTCAAGGAAAATTAAATAAAGTATAAAATACGACTACAGGTCCTTCCCTTTTTTAATCTATAAAGTAAATAGACGAGCGTCAAACCTGCCGGTTTTTGCATGCGTGTAAAATAATTATGTAATTCACTTACCATCTTGATACCTCGAGAGCTGCTGGCATTAAACTGAACACTGTGAAGCCTCTTAACTGGCTGCCAATATCAGAAAAGGAGAGGGGTCCATACATTGTTGCTACTGAAATAATTTTGTCGTTCCGATCTCGCATCTCTTAAAATTCTTAAGAAATGCTCGTCAAGACTGATATAAAATGGGCGTTTTTTTTTTAATAAAGAAAAGTTTTGACAGTAATGGAAAATAGAGATTACTAAAAACAAATGTATTGTTTTTTAATAACACCGGCCCAATTAAATTTTAAAAGGCTTATGGTTGAATAAACTTCAGATTTGGGTTTAGCGGACCAAAATGCATAAAAATCATACTTGGTCTATAGTTCCACAAATTTTTTTCTTACCAAAACTGCTAATTTTTGGCTATTTTTATGGTTTTTTGCAATTTACTCAAAATTTTGAGGGTGTAAGGGCAAAACTGACTTCAGATTCGGATTCACTGCGTCAAAATACATAAAGATAGGTAGGTCCGGTCAAAAGTACAGACCACTTTTTTTTTATTTTTGTGGACCGGTGTTATTAAAAAACAATACATTTGTTTTTAGTAATCTCTATTTTTCATTACTGTCAAAACTTTTCCTTATTAAAAAAAAGGCGCCAAAAACGGGGAATAAATCGATTCACACTCGGAATTTTATTGTTTCAATTATTTGTTCTCTTCTGGATTACCCCCACTACAAAAAGGGTGGGTTCAGTAAAACAAAAAGCAAAAGGAAAGAAGGAAAAAATCGACCGGCTCTGGAAATTTTCTTTCTTTCATTTGTTTTTTCTCTCCGAAAATACAAAAACAAAAGCCGGGATTGAATTTAAAAAAAAAAAAAAAAAGAGTGAACTGCGATCGAACCCGTGTCCCGCATCACTCCATCCTCATTTTTTTTTTCTTTTTTGAGAAGGAAACCATATTTATTTAGATGAACAATAAATGTACAATATTTACAATGTTGCACTTGTAATTATCTTAGTTTGTGTAACTCCGGCTTAAATTTTAAGCTCAATCTAACATTTTGTTTTACATTAAGTGGTTAACTTATTTTTTAGTGTTTTGTTTAAGACTTGAATACAGTATTATAGCAAAGGCAGCAGTAATTAACTTAAATACAGGAAAACTTCGCGCAAAAACCTGTGATTGAAAATTCATCCTCATGTGGTATCCACTCAGCCACACCACAGCTACGTCCGTGAGCGCGCGTTTGCTCGGTATGTTTATGGAGCTTGCTTGGAATTCGCTGATGCTTCTCTGGAAGATTCAGTTCGAGAAAAAAAAAAATTTCCCCCAACCACTTGCCCATTGCACATTTTGCATAAATGTTATCGAGCTGGCTTCGTATATTTTTCCACAGACTGCGTGCACAAATATTCGAGAATACCAGGCGTCACATATTTTCATATCAATAAAAAAATAATATATATTAAAAAAAAAAAAAAAAAGTATTCGGACTGGGAATAGTTAACTAATTTGGTTCAGCGTCCGCTAATTGATTCCAAGATTTATCAAATCTGGAGATACTTTTATTCGCTGACATTCATAACTGAAACAAAAAAAATCCCAATTCTTGCATTCCTGGAAACATCTGTGCGAGCGGGGACAAGGATGCGATTGGCAACCACTTGCTCGAGCAGCCGAGTGTATCTATATATACACGATTGTGGGCCACCTTCGGTGCATGGCCGCTTGATGTCAGGTCGGAAATGGGCCACCTTCGGTGCGTGGCCGCCTAGGTGTCACGTCGACGCTCCAACTTAGCTGGTATCACGAAAAGCCGAGCGTTGGAGATCTCCCTACTCATCTCTGTTAACACCATAATTAACTAACACGATTATACCCAATTATTATATAGCACTCGACAATGCCATTTGTGCATTCGGAGCTGAGAGCTATATTATAAGCAACATACGCTTTACTATATAGCCTGGAGTATAGAAGCCTGTTAAACCATAGATAAATGCATAACCAATATAATGTAAAGATAGCACTGCTGCAATAACCCATAAAACCAGAGACTGCAAAACCATCAAAACCGTGAATACTAATTATCCAGCATGAACTATACCTTCTTCCGTAACGCCGTATTGTAGGCAACACGCGCAACGTTTTGAAGGCAATGCAGATCTCCAATGTGGAGCCATACAGAGCTTCACCTAGAGAATACATTAGGAAACTTACCGACGAAACGAAAACGTTCTAGAAGCTTCCAAGCCGATTTATATCAATATAAGAATTAACAATTACAGAAGAGAATTATATACAAAAAGCACACATGTAAACCTACTCTAAAGCTATGAATTATCAAATTACTAAATACTCTAAATCTGTTAAGATAGTTATAACACAAATAGCTAAGGATATTCGCAGCAGCGCGATTCTAATGATGTTAAGCAAATAAAAAATTATGTTTCATAAACAATCGCTATTGTACTCCAGGTTAATAACGACAGTAATCGATTATAATACATATGTAATTCTATATAGATACAGCTATAAAACTAACAAACGACGGGTAACCAATATGACATATGGACTTTGTAGCGAGCAAGAAAGTAAAAACATTAAGAAGTAAACAGGAAGAAGTTAAGTGGCTGAGGGCGGCCAAAGGGGGGCTGGCGCCTCAACAAAGAAGCTCACGCAGGTTGGAGAATTACGGAACAAAGTCCACGCACCTACACCACCGCATCAGGCAGCGTTATACCATACGTAAAAACCTACAATATACTAATAGCTAATGGACTAAGATAACAGGCGTGCATGCGCGAGGATGTCGTCCCTAATTAGTTCCTAGAAAAAGGAGGGAGGTGCGCAAAGGTGACCAAAAAATCTAAAGAGAGGGATCGTTCTGCGCAACGATCGACCCCTATAAAAACGGCGACCGATCACTCGATCGTCCTCTTGGTTTCTACCTCCAGATTCGTGATCTTGTTCCGGTACAGTCTCGCAGTAAAATCCTTTAGCCTTTTGCATTTAAACTTTCATACAACGTTACTCTGCCCAAAAGTCCAGCGAGCTTCAGCTCCATTGTGTCATATTAAGTTTAAGATCTTACACTGTGTAACTCCGTTTTTGTGACTTTTAAATATCGAACTTATAAAATAAACCAAAGTTAATCAAAGTATCCAAATATATTAGAGTCAGTTATTCCGCTAAAACCTCTCACCAATCTACGCTGCAAGTCATCACATCCAGAATATTCTCAAAAAGGTAAGCCAAATTAAATCTTTTATCCAACAATTTCTCCTTCTTCGGTTCATTCGATTAGAGCGACAGAATGCCCGTTGTCCGGTTATTTCAATACTTAATCGGTAGTTGGTGACCCAAACTACTGATGTGAGTCTAGCTGTAGCTGCGTGTGAATGTTTCCGGTGTCTAACATCTGGAGATTTCCACTAGGTACCGTTCCGACGTCACAATACTATCATTTAGGTGCGTCACTTTTCATTCTACCGCGGATCGGTCACTTTCTTCGTGTGGACCAATTTTATTACTATATTTACGATCTTTTCGACGCATGCGATGCTAGTGGCAGAGCGGAGAACTAATTGAAAGACGGTTTTTTGAGGACGCCGTTACTACTTATTCTCCCATGCTGTGTCCACTCCTTTAGTCCAGTCTTCATGTGTGTTACTGTGATGGTCATTTGTCTATTTTAGGTTGAGGTACATGTGTCGAGCATAGATTTAGTATCAAGTCATCTTTGCGGGCTTTTTCGAGTATGACGATGGATACTATTCCGTGGCTTTTTCGCGGATGTGATCGTGAATACCTGTAGAAAGCCTGAAAAAAGAATTCGAATCCGTCTAGATAACTTAACAAAATTCGCAAATGACACAACCATCATAACCTATTAAAGCACGCTGCGTCGAAAACAGTGCACAGAAAAGGAATGTTTTCTATCGTTTGATTTCGGGACAAAAACGAAACAAACAAATGAGAATATAAGATGTAAAAGTTGAAAACAGCTGAACGTCGTGACCGCTTTCGGCAGATCCCTGCAGTGCGTCGTCATGACCTCGTAACGACCGATCAGCCGCGAGATGGACAAGACCAGAAAAACGTCGGGAACGGAGAGAGAGTCGTATATTCGGTGCTCTAGTAGCCGAGAGCATAATGTCGGACAGTATAATAACATACATTGATAGAGTATGGTATGTTATTGCGTAGTTGGCAAATGGCGGTCGCGGAATGAATAATAATGTGCAGTTGTGGTTTTTGTTGTGACAAATATTGGACGAATGAAGTGTAAGATGTTAGTAAAGAGTCCTACGTCGGAGAAAAAGCAAAGAAGGAATAATGTCAGAAGTGCCAGGATCGGTGCCCGTAAGTTTTTAGATCGGAACACCTTCGTCAGTATCAAATATTCGACGGTCGTGTAGCAGTCGACGAAAGGGTTCTGACTCAAAATTTCACAACAAAGCTATAAAATAAACGTCATTTTTTTTAGTTCTCACCATATCACGTATCGTTTCCCTGTGTTTATAACCCCTGAATTCCCACAAGCTTCAATGTTTGTTCACAACTCGACGATGTTTGGCAAGATCATTGAAAAAACGTCGGATAAATTTATTATACGACTTTATTCCAAAAGTTCTTTTGCTCTTTGAACATTATTGCTCTCGTTGGAATGTTGCTCAATTTTTTGAAGGATTAATTGATTTTGTTACTGGAGAACACACGATGAAACAGAAACGCCAGCTTCTTCGGCGCAGAATACTCACGACCAGCCTCCAGCTGATTTTAGATACACTGCGCATGTACACCGCGCATATCCATTGCGCAGGTCGGAAGTTCTCGGAAACTAGGGGAAATCATGGGGAAATCAATCACTCAATAATTATGGAATATCAATTAAAATATTTACTCTCCAACAGTTTTTTTATACTCTCTAATCCTCTCAAACGATTCTCAAAAGATTAAAAAAAAATTAAACGTCAAAGTCCATTTTTTGAGGAGATAGAAAATATGGGGGCCAACTTCACACCCAAAATTAAAATCAATTTTCCCGAAAAACTATCAACTCTCAAACGATTTGTCTTTACTCTCAAACGCTCTCAAACGATTCTCAAACGAATTGCATTAATTAGATTTAAAAATAATAACTTCGGGGGGCCAACTTCACGGAGGTCGTACGTCCCGAGAGCCGAGAGTGAGAATACTGAGAACCGCTGAGTTCACGCCGTTCACGGAGCGGCGTCAACATAGCCAAATCACACCCCACAATATTGCGCGCATCGGGTATGCGATATCGACTGAGAGACTGGGTATACCAGAAAAATTGATCGACTTATTTATCGTGTTTTTGTGATAAAACAATTATTTCGCAAATTATTTCAACCTTATATACGCGTTTCCCAAATGATTTCCAGCTGATTCGGGGGAAAAAAATTGAATATCCAATCATTTTCTGCTAACTATACGCTGAACAGATTTTTATTTGTTATTAACAAAATATAATGTCATAAATTATAATAATAGTGGCATTAAATTGCGTAAATAATTCCCTAAATATAACAACAATAAAAAATAATAATTGTTATATTACCTGCTAACTATACGGAACTCAGCGAGCGTGTCAGAAGTCTACCAGGAGTCTACTAGCGCCACGTAGAGGAACTAAAAAATGGGGACAAGACGAGTACAATTTTTTGGTGAGTGTCAGAGGGCTACCCTATACTCCCTGTGTTGAGCTCTGTGATTATTATGTCTTAGTACGACGGAAATCCGCCAGAGACCTCATGCGTTGGTGAGGATGAGGTAAACAATAATGGCGGCGATCTAGCAGACAGTATTCACGAAAGTTTGGCGTTTGCATGTGGAAAATCAAATCTGCTGCTGAAGATTACATGAATACATTAATATTTAACAAAATAAAATAATTGTATGATGAGTGTATGTGACTATAGCGACAATTTATTAGTGAAAATGAAATGCATGATGAATCGAAAGACCAGAGATTAATTAAAATTCCATCGATACGCTTTTTTGATAAAGAAAAAATGGTAATCACATTGAATCAATCATGCAAAGGATGCACAATAATAAATGTGGCCTCACCTCACTCTCTTGTCTCCGATCGGTAGCAACAGCAACACAGCTCTTGTCTCACGTGAGGGAGCATAAGGAAGTGCTTGTTCATAAACCAAGCCGGCTTTGGAATCACCTAAGTCCGTATAACTAATGATTCAGGGTGTATTTGGGTCGGAAAGACCGATCCTTCTTTTTGCTCATCACAGGAGGTCCTTCATATTATTCATATTTACCTTAATTTCAAGGGTTAAGGCAAAAGAACTACACAATAACAGGGTTTTCTCTTAAGTACAAGCCTCAAGAAAACCGCACACGTTACAGTATATCAGAGTTTCGATTACTCGATTTCCCGATTATTCACACTTGTCTGCGAGTTATATGCTGCCGTAGTATCCGCGTGAGTATTGACAGGCACGAGCAATAATTTGCATGGTTATACAAAACTGCTTTATTTCTGTAAATCATATTATTCAAGTCCTTCAATGATTCTATCTAAGGTGGGTCCACAATCCACACATAATAATTCGGATAATCGCGGTTGTAATCTAATTAAAAGACAATTATTAAGCTTAAAATGCCCGACCTGGATTAACGAACCCATCCAAGAGCCACTTATTTATGTCAGTGCGTGTAATGGAAGATAATCGTGCGGCTTGCGTTACCTAGTCAAGAAATCATCGTATTTGTAGATTTGATTCTAAAAATAAACTAGTATTTAAAGATTCAAAACTGTCCTCGCAAACGCTTGTTACAATACTTTTCAAAACTATCATATAAAATTTCCAAAATATAGTATATATAAATACAAATAATATATAATGTAAATGATAAATCTTTTTGAATGCTTCCATTGCCCCCATAACAATAATTAATAAGTGATCGTTAATACTAAAATCGTAGGCTTCGAGAGTGTAAGTGATGCCGACCAAATTGCATCTAATTGAAACGAAGCCTATGATACAAACAAAATTTAATATCACTCAATTACCAGGGTGGCAACTTACCAGGAACATTCGGAGTAGTCAGGGAGTTACATTGTCCTACCGGCAATAATGGATTCATGTTTTGCTTTATTCCTCAGTCATTTGCAAATTTCAATTTTACTTCGTAAATTGAGCCACACTTACCTTTAAAAATAAACCTGTTCAACTTTTATACCTCCTGCCTCTTTCCAGGTACACAATTTTAGGCGCTGTTGAACGTAAAAGCTGCTTGATATTTCAAAAGCTTGTTGGTAAAATATCAGGAAATACTAACATTTCTGGCAGGAAGAGCCAGGGAAAAATCAGGGAATATCATTTCAATAAAATTGTCGTCACCCTGATTACTGATCTGTACCCCAAGAGCCAAGATTATCTGTTAATCATACACCAAAATTCTAGTGCTAGAAGCATACTACAATGGTAACATCAAGTACAGTAAAACCTCGTTTATCCGGTCTTCGATGAACCGAGTCTCCGCGTTATCCGAGGTAACAGACTTATCCAAGAACTCCGCATTAATTGAGGTGTACGCTCGGATAATACGGAAAAATTCGGATAATTCGCTGTGTCTCTGCTGTACGCGCGAAATATTTTGCGATTGCTACTTTGTTGTTTATATGTAGTAACAATGCTTTGTACCCTAAAGATTAATCTACGTTCGTTAGATATTCACTTTTATATACTTTTGTGATTAAATTTCATTCTACCATTTCAAATACATAAAAACTGATTCAAATTTTTCATTTCTTTGGTGTTGTCCGAGTTTTCGCTTATCTGAGACACCTCCTTCCCACATTAGCTCGGATAAACGAGGTTTTACTGTATGTCATACCATTTTTAATAACATCTCGATTGTGTCCTCTTGAGCTGCTATCAATATATCACTTTTCACAGACATTCTAAATTAATATTCAATCAATTAAACCAATTTGTTCCCACAGTTCCAGATTTACTTTTATTCTCACTGCTTCATAACAAGAAACACTAACAGGATGTAACAGTCCTTTGTACTTAGAGTAGTGAGAATTATATATGGTTTCCATAAAAATTCTCCAAGAAAAAAACCTTATGAAATTTCTGAAACGTTTTTTTAATGGTTGCTGTGTGAAATACGCCATTCTGACATGGGATCGACGAGTTGAGTTTTCAATTCAGTCCAGCTATTGGGCAGAATATTCTATAGTTTTTTTTGTCCCTTGTATACATGCGGGTATTTCTATTGAACATCTTAAGACGGCTGCAAACACATAATGATAGTCACTGATCCATCTCCTCCTTTGCCCTGCACAAGTGTATAGAAAACTTCCTGGTGTCATACCCTATCGGATATAGGGGATTTTAGTCGTGATTATTATTATTATTATTATTATCATTATTATTGCTATCACCATCAATATCGATTTTTTTTTTTGGTTTTTTTTTTTTATCTGTGAAGTTACGGAATCCAAGTGACACAATCGCGCCAGTCGTATGGGCTGGCATTCATGTGCGACTCCCGATTGGCCTACCCACTAAACCGCCACCTCCTGTGTGACCACCCCCAGCTGGAACTATGTGGTATTATTATTATCATCATCATCGTTATCATTATTTCTATTATTATTTCCAAGTACATTGTTCATTTACAAACATTATCGCTCATCATTCAAGTGCAACATGCGGCAATGTTCTTGACTAAATCAGTTATGTGCACTCTTTCACTGATAGTAGTCAACTGATTTGTTACTTGAACAATACCACTTCTAAGACTGTCATTATCTACTAAGATCATGTATGGAACTTGAAGAACATGCACATCATTGCTAGTTGAAGAAACAATTGTGTTTAGACTCTCCGCCTTCAATTGATTATTGAGGTACACGACAAGCTGAAGTAACTCTTCATTGCCAGTATTGTCTGGCATAATTAATGCTTTGTATGGAGCAAGTTTTGGGTGAAGATGTAATGATTTCTTATCCTCCGCGTACCCGTCACATAAAAGTGTTAAAACAGCAAGCTCTAGAGATGTTGTGTGCTCAACGATGTACGCCTCACTGATACTGCCGCTCTGACAGTTCTGCAATTTAAATACATATTGGTTAAACAATAACGAGAACATATCACACAGCTCTATCAAAAGTCAAATAGACATATGGTTTGCAGTCTATTCTCAGGATTTTTCAGTAAATTAGCAACTCTATATTATCGACACTATATTTATCAGCAAGTGGCTTCCACTTCATACTTTGAGATAACATGATCTGAACTTTTAGCATGATGTAGATTGTAAAATGAAAACCAAATGGTATTCGTTTATCATGAAAAACGACTCAGTAAAAAAAAAACTTAGTTGCTTAGTTGAATTACTTGTAGAATATAAAAAATTAACAGTAAAGCGGAATATCAATGTTGGAGCAAATAAATCCAAGGTGGTACCTTAAATTGATTATTCTGTTTATATGTGGCTAAGTAAACAAATTAAAAATTATTCATGGTCAACACTTCCTATGCCTGCATGCTTTATGTGATAGAGCATAAAATATAATTTGAGATAGAATACCCTGTATACAGAATATGATAAAAGGATGAAACATTTCTCTGCAGCCTATGATAAAAAATGTAAAAGTTTCACATCTCATGTAACATGCTACATTACGAAACTCTGAAAACTAATCTGTATTTTGCAACTTCAGAATTATTTTGTAGAAACAAAAAACGTTTTGATACATCAATGTTAGGAACTTCAACCTCATCGTGTGTTTGTAATAAATAATGAGATTGAAGTTTGTAACATTAGTGTAACAGTGTATATTTAGCGAAATTATTATTCCATAACTTTACAGAATTGTTCGAAATCCAGTAAACTGTAATGAAGCAAGGAATACTCACATTTTAAAACCTTGGTCAACTACTAAACTTGAAAAAATTGATTTTTTTCTCAATATTTCGTTTCGTTAATCTTACTCACTTCAATCTCATGACGAACAAGACAGTAAGATATATCAAATTCCGTGTAAGACTGCGTAGTTTCTCAAGAGAGCAAACCTCAAAATTTCAAGACGACGCATTAAACAAACTCAACTGATGCAACTCTTGGCTATTATCTCTACATAGTTTCTTTCAGTTACAATCAGTCAATTTTCAAACTTGGAGTTAAAATGAAAAATACTAATTGAAATTGAATCTGAAGAAGAAATAATGTGTTTCAAGGCCTGCAAGTCAACGTTTGCAAGATTTTGATAATACATGTATTGCTCTAGTCGCTATAAAAACACAACGAACTCATTGCTGAAAAATGGATTCAGTGCAGCCAGTGATACCGCCAAACTCAGCAACCAGAGTAAGTGGCCTCACACGTACTACTATAGGTCGAAAAAAGGTGACGAAATCCAAAAATTGAAGATATTAGTAAATTTTCTAAAAATTCAACACTTTTATAGAATCACAAGCATTAAGGTAGTACCGTGACATGTAAAGGACACCAATAGTCAATGGCTATTGTTTTCTTTCTCACTCACTAGTGCTGTCTTTCTTTACCGACTATCGCTCACTTACTTCCACTCACGTGAATCATCGCAAGTCACCAACTTTAAAAGTTATTTACGAAAAAATTAATACCGCTTGCTTATGTTTTTTTTGAAAAAAATTACTTGTTATATCCTGAATTAATAATTCTCAGTTTTTGAAAACAATCCTAAGAAAAATATGGCTGTTATTAAATAAAATGCTCACTCTAACTACGGTCGGGATAGGGAATACATGTTAAATGTACGACTTTCGATTGCTAATATTTCAAAATTTAGTACCGCAAGGACTATTAAAAAAAATTCTTACGTATAAAGCACACTTAAAATTATGTGTATTCAAAAATCGAAAGATATTATAAGAAAAGTGATTTATCACGGTACTACCTTAAGCCATAAGGTGTTATTAAGTTGAAAAGAAGTTTAACACATTTGGCCGCCAACTTCACCTTCATCTACCAGTGTAGCAGCATGAAGCCTGAACCAGTTTTTAGGATATAGGTGCATACAAATAACACATACTATCAAATACTGCTGTAGGAAATACTGCTCACTTTCAGAAGCATATATCTGAAAAAGTGCATATTTCACTGTTTTACTTAAACTGTGATGTTCTTTCATCAGGCAGTACTTGTGTAATTGCTTTCTATAATCGACAACAGAAATCGTGAACGAATACCTTTAACAAAAGTATGTGCTACATGCTCGGTGTTTTTGCCAATTGCAGGAGTGCTTGAAGATTAAACACTCTTACAGGAATTTTTAAGTGTAATTAAAAATTTCCCGGGTAAAAATGTTTCTGTTAACCTTTCGATGGCGAGGAAATGTAAGTTAAAATCGACTTTTTATTAGACGTGAAATTTATAAATAAATACAATGAATTTCTTATGTAGAGTCTCCGAATTGACTGCTGGTGGATATGTCGACTAGTCCCACCGTTTAAAGATTAAACTCTATTTAACTCTGTAAAATTTCTCTACAATATTGCATAAATTTTTAGAGAAATGTGAAAATCGTGAATCAGAATTTCATAAAATAAAATACAATGTTTTGAGCAAAAACTGCAATCGTTAAAATTTTCTACGAAACATAACTATCCCTCGCTACTACTACAAAACAAAATTTTCCTTCATAAATAATTCGTAGGATTCTGAGAATAATTATACTCACTTTAATAGAACTGAAAAATCTAAGACAGTCTTCAAGTTGAAAAATTATAGAATGCAAATTCATAAAATTGCGTAAAAAATAAAAGTCTTTGAGAAAAAAGTACATGAATTGCAGCTTTCTAAGAAGAATTACTACCAGTCGCGTTAGTCAAGCAACTCAGAATTTTTCGCTCAGAAAAATTTGTCCAATTTCATGAATTTATACAACTCGCTATAGAAATCGTAGTATTTCCTACGAGATTGCAAGAGTCCTCTGCGGCTGCTACAAAATCATGGAATAGAATATCACAAAGTTTCGAAAGACAAAAGCTACTATGCAAAAAGTATACATTTCACAATCTTGCAATAAAAATGATATGGCGCTACCCATGCAAATACACCGCGGATTTTTTTAAACTCGCAGAAAATATATCCCTGGTGGAAATTACTATACCTACGAATTTTTCTGGAAATTAATTAGTTATCACATCAAATATTAACCGAAACGTAAACAAATTGAAATTTTTTCGCTGACCTGCATATCTAAGAAACAAATACTTATTCGTCAAATATTAACATTCGCATCATACTTTATTCCATAATAATACCATGTGTACATAAATATGTATTGGGATACCCTGGTGAAACTAATTTCTACACCAAATTACAATAAAGTGCAGGTCATTGAAAATAGTTGTTTCTGTGTGGATTATTTATTTCTGTATAACCATGAAATATTACAAATAAAGAAATGAAGTGAAATTTTTTTTTTTAAATCCATGAATTCTCTTAAAAACAATCTTCTAAAACCAAAATATAAAAGTCCACCAGCCATCATATATTGAAAGTAAAATTTCGTGAATTTATAGAATTGTTCGAATTTCCATGGAAATCTATAGCTTCGAATAGAGACTGTGAATTTTTGGAAGTATCAAGGAAATTTACAACTCGAAAACCAAAAAATTGTTTTCTGTAGAATTTTGAAGAAAAATATGAATTTCTAAAAATGACTGTCAACAAGATTACGAATATGTACGCGAAAATATAAAACATTATCTTTGAACCACTGCCAGATGTCATGTCACTTTCACAAGGAAAACTTATTGCAGACAAGTTAAAAGTACCTAACAAAATTTGGCTCTACATTGCGTGGCCTTTTTTCATCTTTTGAGTATGATCTAGACAAAGAACCCCACAATAATCTTACGAGAACTGGGTTTCAGTGAATTCGTTTGGATTTTTGATATGTTGTAGATCTTGGCATTCGAAAAAAAAAGTTCCTCGACCTCTCGGATTTGGCCCGCGATTTTTTATACGATTGTTCTCACGTCGGAAGGCACTCATTTTTTTTGTAGATTTTCAGACACGGTTTTTATTTCTATAATTTTTCGAACCCATGGTATTAATCGAGACAATTTAAAAATCTGAAAAATCGTGTGTCAGCAATCAAAATTTTTAAGCTTAGAGCCGGAGTGGATAGTCCTTTTTACTGTTTCCAATTTCATTGTTTCAGATTTTTCGGAATTATTATACCATTTGTATTTGTTTTTAATTAGCAAAATAAAGAAAATAAATCTATTGCGAAAAATCTGCCAATTTTTTCAAAAATCTGGTGAGACATATGAAAATGTTACTAATTGAACGAGCAAAGCTTCTAGGCAATTGTTACGTAACAAATGTGCTTGCTCACAGAAACTCTTCGATGTACGCTAACATAGCGTATCAAACCTGCCTAATGAAGTGCAAAAGAAAACGTATTTTACTAGAATGCATTGCAAACGTTAACGACGTGACAAAATGAGTTAGTTATCAAAACACAAAACAACTACATTATATATGAACACGATAATGAAACTGTAATAACCTCTCTACCTATAGAAACAGAATTAGGAAAACACTTAAGAACAGTACAAATCCGTACTCTGTACGCGACTAATTCTTACACAACAGTAATGCATTAGCAATATACACTGATGGCAGCAAACACAAAGAAAACAAATTCGTCGGATTTGCTTGTTCATTCGCAAATTTTCATACAGGTGTAACTAAAAGTAGCAACACTAATGCATCGGTCTACACTGCTGAATGTATCGCTCTGAATAATACCATGGATATTGCTCTCCAACAAAACAATTGTAACGTATTCCTTTTCTCTGATTTTCTCAGTGCTCTTCAAACCTTAAAAAATTCAAAACTTAGCAGATCATCAAACTACTTAACATGTAGTACAGGAGCCCACCTTCAGAAAGCTTACGTCACTAAACATCCGATTAATTTTTACTTTATTAAAACGGAAACATACTAAAGAATATTGAACCGTCGGTCTGCCTAAGCATATCCTAGCAAGACATCCTTAATCAAGATAATTTACCTAACATAAACAGGTACGTGACCTACGATACGAAACGTGTATCTGAAATTTATACAGAAATATGAGTTATTTGAAACTACCTTGATCTGTCTTGCTTCACCCTGGTGGAAGTGCTCAGCTAACTACCCTAAAGGTGTACATTTCAGTATCTCACCTACGTCATCGAACATCTGGCTTTTTTAATTTAAATTTAAATTTCTAACCATATACTATACAAATATGTTGGTCTGCCTAAATAAAAACTGGCGCACATGCGTGGCAGTAAAGATTTATAGGATTATTTGCTTTATCCAGAATTTCAATTGAAACATTGTTCATCATACAATATTAATATGTAATATAAGTGCAATATTATCATGCAATTCAAGTAATGAAAGAACATCATGTTTTGTGTGAAATTTATTGGTTACAATAATAACAGATTAGCGTGAAATAATAATGGATACGAGAAAATGTTAAACAAGTATTGCAATATTAAAATTAAAATTACAGTATTATAAATTATGTAATGTGTACAAAACAATGGAAGAGTAAAAATAGAGTAAACATAGAGTATTACGTAATTATGATTTGAAACTAATTTTTCAGTTATTTGTTAGTATCGGAATCGTAAATGTCTACCGCAGATCATGAATCTTCATCTTTGTATAATTCACCTTCAAGCCATTACTTATCATGTATGATTACATTATTAATATGTAATGGCGTTGGTTCTCCTTTATACCACAATGGTGTAAGTTTATTATCTTGTAAACACAAACCACGATTTTCTGGAGAAAGATAGATGCATCGCGGATTAGTAGCATTTTGCCACATTGTATTGACAAAAATGGTTCGTAAAATTTTTTCATCCAAAGATCGCCAGCAAGGGGAGGATGAGACTTGAATTAAATTTTTTAAAATTGTTTATAAAATTGTCGGCTTTAATTGTCAAAGCATAAAATCGCTGAAATATTTCTATTCGTGATTAACTCTAACTTCTGCTCATGATATTTTCGACGCTGAAAAAATTGAAGTAATTAAACAATATACAGTGCAGTTATATAACGCAAAATACTGTATCAGTGTGAATGCTGCCCGTCTAGAAATGTTCCAGCAATTTTAGGCTTTGACAACTAAGGACCACAATTTTATGAACAATTAAAAAAAATTTAATTCAAGTCTCATCCTCCCTTACTGGCGATTTTTGGAACAAAAAATTTTACGAACTATGTTTGTCAATACGATGTGGTAAAATGCTACCAATCGGCGATGCATTTATCTTTCTGCAGAAGATCATGGTGTATTTTTAAAACATAATGAACTTACACCATTGTGGTGTAAAGGAGAGCGAACGCCATTACATATTGATGATGTAATTATAGATGATAAGGAATGCAGTCAAGGAGAACTAGGCGAAGATGAAGATTCACAATCGGCGGTAGACATTTACGATTCCAATACTACCAAATAAGTGTGAAAAAATAATTTCAAATCATAATTGCATAATACTATATGTTTACGTTTTCTATTGTTTTGTACACATTGCATATCTAATAATGCATAATATTAATTTTAATATTGCAATACTTGTTGAATATGTCCCCATATCTATTATTATTTCACGCTAATCTGTTATTATTGTAACCAATAAATTTCACACAAAAAACGATGTTCTTTCATTACTCGAATTGCATGGTAATATTGCACTTATATTACGTATTAATATTGCATGATGAATAGTGTTTCAATTGAAATTCTTGATAAGGCAAATAGTCCTATAAATCTGGTCTGTCCCACATGTGCGCCAGTGTTTACTTAGGCAGACCAAGATATTTGTATAGTATATGGTTAGAACTTCGAAATAAAATTTAAAAAAAACTGGATGTTTGATGAGGTAGGTGAGATACTAAAAATGCACCCCTTTAGGCTGGTTAGCTGAGGTGGGTAATCACCAGGGTGAAGTAAGACAGATCAAGGTAGTTTCAAATAACTCATATTTCTGTGTATTCTGTATAAATTTCCGCTGCATGTTTTGTAATGTAGGTCACATACCTGTTTATACCAGGTAAATTACCTTCATTAAGGATGTCCCACTAGGATATGCTTAGGTAGACCGACTGTTTAATATCATTTAGTAATTATCTTTTCAAATAGAGTATGTATTAACCGGTTGTTTGATGACGTAAACTTTCCGACGATGGGCTCCCATCCTAGTATGATATTGAAAGAAAGTATAATGAAGTTATAAACATATATTCTAGCTACATTCTCAAGTTTTCCTGGTTACTATCCCATATAGGTTTGGTAGGAAATGAAAATGCCGACTCACTTGCCAAATTTGCCACGAACGAAGCTTCTTGCAACATAATTAAAATACCGCACACAGATTTCTACAAAATATTCAAAGAGAATGCTATTACACTAATTACTATAACTTAGCTGAATCACTCGCTAGTATAAAAGTAGTTGCATCTCGTTTATGCAAACATGGTAAAGAAAATTGAAACATCAATCACATTTTTTGGCGATGCTCGCTTCACGACCAACAACGCACTGATTTTATTAACGAATTGTTAAACTAAAGCTATAACTTCCTATATCTGTAGAAGCTATAATTACAGAACCCAATGTACAAACCTGTAAAAGTATGATTAGGTTTCTTAAAAATTGTATTCTAAAAGTATAAAAAAATAATTTGGATAAAAAGATTGTCAAAAGAAAACATAACTACATTGTAATCTACCTCTCTGTATAGCAGATATAAACCTTGATGTAGGTTTGAAATGGTAAATAAGTTAAAAAAAAAAAGAATTAATTACACCACGGTTTTCACTTCTAGATACACATTTTTCAGAATAATTCTGAAATTCTTCAAATTTTTCCAAAAAGTCTTCAAACACTGAACTTTGCTGAAACAAATTCATACAGCAAAAATGCGATTCTCTGCTAATTTATATAAATTCCGTGCCAATGTTTTACCTTATTTTCTATGCAACATTGTAATTTTATGACATAATCAGCTGAAAGTCTCGAAAAATTATTGACGCTAAACAGATACTGAAGGACTCATTCTAAATAGAATCATCTGCATTTCTCCAGAATTTTCTGAAACCCATAGTAACCTTTTACACAACTGACTCTGTAGATACTTTTACAATATTTAAATACCGAGGGATTATCCATGACTGAAATACTCCGCATTCTCTGCCAAATTTCTCCTGGTTTGACTGAATTTTTTTACATAATTATTTTGGTTTCCAAGAACTGGTGTACTTTCCCGAAGCAATTGGATATCGACTAAATCAATTCGCTCGAGCAATCAAAAGGCCATTTTCAGTTCACTTTGAGTTAAAAGTGCATGTTGAACACGAGACTATGCAATTAGGTTAGACATTTTTTAGTGTTGATACAGCTTGCACGACAGTGATGAATTTGCAAGAATGTTTGTACGAATCACGCAAACTGTACAAGAATCTGCAGAGCTTTTCTGAGATATTATACTACTAAATAAAAAAGGAATAGATTTCAAGTTAAACACTTGCGAGGATGTGAAGTGAAATTTTACAAAGTGTAAAAAAATGCAGTAAAGTTTTACAATTTTATGTAACAGGAATTGACTTTAAAAATAAAATATGTAAAGTTCTCTGAAAAACTCCGCAAAATGTGAAATTTTCAGAAAAATATTTGCACTAGGATAACTGCAATACTAGCAAATATACCTTATAATATTAAAAAATCATTTGTACATCAAGAATATACGTATAAAGAAAGAAATAAATGAGGCTGATGTTAGTAACGTTAACGTAACAAAACATCGGGGAAAAAATCATTATTGCGCCATTTTAGAATGACTTGCAAGGAGTTGGCTTCATAAAATATGAGTATATCTTGTTTATCATAGTCGACTAAATTTCAGACATTCGAAAACGTGCGAAGTAATGATTTTTCATAAACATGCATCGTTACAGTAACGTTACTAACTTCATCTTCATAGCAATAAATATATTAGATTCAGATATTATAGTTAAGATTTAAGAATTTACATCGTACCTGCAAATAACATTCCACTTTGCCAAATGATACAACTTCAACACTTAAATCTTGAGATGGCAAATGAGCTTGAATACTCATAACTTCACGATTTTCATTTTTTTCAGAATTTGTAGTTACAAATCGGGATGGATTATTGCTGAACTTGCGCCACCAAGCCTTGCGCTCTCTCTGTTTCCTGTAGAATAAATCTTTGGCCGAAGTTTTCTCACCGAACGTCATTACACTCATTCTTGTGCATAAAGGAGGCAGCGGAAGGTCAAGCATTTTGCTTTGTCTTTGGTCATTTTCAGTTGTTTCTATTGATGCTAGACCGAACGGTAGTCCGTCACATCTCGAGTCCCTGAGATATCGTAGGGTTCTCGAGACTTGAGAAATCTGAGTTGGATAAACGTTGTATTTTTCTGATACAACACAATATTTCCACCAAACGTCTTCGACATTTCGTAGAAGGAATCGTCCAGAAGGGCCATATATAAATTCTGTTTCCGAAACGGTCAGAAAGTCTGTGCCTAGCAGAGACAATATTTTATTGGCTTTCATCACACTGCTTCAGTTTGCATATAGAATTTACAGTAGCTAGTATTTGTTGGTAGTGAGATTAACGGGAACGTTGCCCGGTGGAGCTATAAAGTAATCTTCCTCTGTTAAAGCGGCGTTCTTCAACACCTTTTTGGTGTAACCACCATCGAAAACTTGATCGTCTCTAAGTTTAAGTTTTTGATTTTCGAGCACGGTATACATTGGCTGGATGTCGGCGTTGAGTTCTACCAACCACAGTTGCTTAGCAAAAGTAATTGCGGATTCTAGTCTGGCGATACCTTCCGCGCTGCCGAAGTTTACCAAAGATAACCTTTCCAATTGTTCGATGGACTTATTGTCTACAACCAAAGTGAAGTTGTCGGTATCGTGTGATGATTTAGTTGTAAACTGCCGCAGGTGAAATCTATTCCATCCATTGTAAGTAACACGTCCAAATCTGATCATTAGTGCTTTGAAAATCTAGCAATGACGTGCGTTAGAACCACTGAAATAGAGATATACTGAACCGCTTACTCTCGCTGCTGGGGTAGTATATTCGCTCGCAGAGAGAGATCGCTCAACAGAGGATCCTTGTCTTTTTCTGTACAGTCCCAACCAGAAAGTTGTCCTCGTAATCAAAACGCATACTTGTACACGTGAAATGCGTGAGGATAGTGTTGGGTAAGTCCGTGGTTTTAGGTGTACAGGAACGATGGCTAATAGTTTACAATAGTGCGAATGACTGAATACATTGTACACCGCTTGAAATATTGTGACATTCACATGCCATATGCATTAATGCCGCTGATAGTCAGGTCATGCGTTTTGTTTACAAGGATAACATTCTGGTTGGGACTGTACAGAAAAGGACAAATATCCCCTGTTGAGCTGTCTCTCTCTGCGACCCCCTGTCACGCGAGTAAGGTACTTAGCTTAAAGCTGAGACTCCATGTATGCGTTGAGCTCCGGCAAATGCGGCGGTGACCAATCAAGAGCCCGGCGCAAGTCCGGCAGCGGCAACCTCCGGCATGCCGCACCGCACTGCGTTGAGATCAAAATATTTTTCCGCAGTACCGCACGTCATTCGGCTGAAGTCGAGAACCTTCGGGGCCATTCGGAATCTGGCAAAGCTCAAATCATGGCTCAAATCAGTGTTCCCAACCGTCACATAATTATAGTAGATGTCACATAAATATGAACTTCGTACTATGTAACATAGAACTTTCATTATGTGACGGAAATCTACTATAATTTGGAAATTTGTATAAAAAGAAGTTTTTTTTTGTAATACAAAAACTGGCGGGACAAAATTCTTTAATACTTTTCGAAAAAAAAAGATTTTTAATACTTTTCAAAAGAAACGTATTCAAATCTTTTCGCGCTAGGCAAAAAATTGTCAGCGCCATTCACCATAATGTGGTTTTTAATTTTAACCACATTATTGCGGAGGGCGCTGACATGCACGGTTCGGGCTCAGGCGCGTTGGTGTTGATTTGAGCGCCCCGTTTCCCGCTTCCCGCCAGTTCCTGCCGTCATTCTATAATAGTGTGTACAAAAATAATTCAAATAAGTACCTTCTGGTCATTCGTACAATTAAATGTAAGTACGCACGCGTAATGTAATGGATAGGGATAATATACTTATAAAAATAATATTCCGTGATTTTATTGCATTATTAACATTTTCAAAAAAGTACTATAATTTTTTTTTCGGTACTATAATGCTACGGCCCTGGTCACATAGCCCCCCACGGACGAGTTGGGAACACTGGCTTAAATAATAGTCAACGCGACGTAGGTTATGTCGTACAAAACAGATTATGAAAACAAACCATCAATAACATCAACAAAAGATTCCACTATGGAATATAATTGTGATGACTTGAATGAACTTGTAATTCATTACGTGAGAAACCGCCCGGAATTATGGGACAGAGTATTCCTTTCTTTTAGGTTATGTAGCTATCGTTTGTATACATTTTTACGACGCATCTTCGATTTCCGTACGTGGCGTGGCGCTAAAGTCTGCCGCGACTGCCTTCCGCATGCGTTTGCCGGAGCTCAACGCATACATGGAGTGTTGGCTTAAGCGTTCCAGTATGTCTCTAATTCAGTGGTTAGAACCCGACCAAAATTCAATTGAAACGAGTGTCATTTCCATAGACATATAAGAATAGACCACGCGAGCTCGGAGGTAGCCCGTTGGTGAATGCGATAGCGGGATAAAAAGAGAAAGCTGCTTATGGGGGCCCATTCTTTTATCCTCGTCTAATCACGCGCATGCGCGCTCAGCATTCTCTCGCAGTGTAGTATACTGGCATCACGGTCTTAGGCCCGTATTCATAGTCAGTTCTTAAATTTAAGCACGGTCTTGAGTCCTCGTTTACCATGACTTGAGATAGGACTTCAGGGTCTGAAGACCGTGCTTAAATTTAAGAACTGACTATGAATACGGGCCTTACATACAGGTCTGGCGACGAAGCCAATTTTCTACAGAGCGGCGTGGTTCTCTTGCTGTCCGTGGTTTTTAGTGTTCGAAATAGCCATGTCGCGACGCTGTTATTTAGGGATGTACGTGGGGTAGGGGATAGTAGGGATGCAAAAGTGCCAATAATAATATTATTATTACGTTGGCGCTGCATTGTACACGCGTTGATTATCCTCGATCAAAACGCCGAACTGGCGGCCACAAAGTGAGATAAATAACCGGCCGTGAAATGAACCACCCCCACTACCTTCCTTGCCAGACCTGTATGTAAGACCGTAACTGCCATACACGACTCGCGTGTCCCGCGCATGCGCGACCAGTGCTCGAGTGCACACAGCACCAATGTCCGCAATATATGACACCACCACGAAACATGGGTCATCTCTAGCGCACGTGCATTGTGATCACCATATTAGGAAATAGCAGCTAAAATCGGCCCCGTTCCTAACGCCTAGGAAAAGGGGGGCGGAAGCACGGTAGCCAAGGGGGTTTGCTGCCCCAACACCAAAACCCACATGGATAGGAAGCTGATGGCGCAACGACTCTACGCCCACACCGTCGCACCAAGACGGCGTTATACCATACATAAAAAGCTCGCAACATAGTAATAGCTAAAGAGCTATGATCACGGACGAACATGCGACGAAGATATCCTACCCAAAGATCCTACCCTAGTTTTAATTCCTAGAAAAAGGGGGAAGGTGCGCAGAAGTTGACAAAGAGTCGAAGAGGGGGATCGTTTTGCGCAGCGATCGATACCCACAAAAACGGCAGCCGATCATCGGATTGTCCTCTTGGTTTCTACCACTAGATTAGTAATCTTGTCCTCGGTACAATGTCGCGGTAAAATCTTTTTGCCTTTTGCATTCAAACATTTTCTACGCAGTTACTCTGTCTAAACTCCAGCGAGCTTCCCGCTCCATTTTGTCATATTAATTTAAGATCTAACAACTACATTCCGTTATATCCTCTCTGCTATCTACGCTGCAATTCATCATATCCAGATCATTCTCCAAAGGTAAGCCAATTTAAACCTTTCATTTAACAATTACTCTTTCCTCGGTTCGTATGATTAGAGCGATAGATGACCGTTGTCCGGTGTATTTCAATACGTTATCGGTAATTGGTGACCCAAACTACTGATATGAGTCTAACTGCAGCTATGTGATCGCTTCCAGTGTCTAGCATCTGGAAATTTCCACCAGGTACCGTACCGAGGTCACAAGGGCTTCAGTTCGGTACACGGACCGCCCAGTCTATCTCTATAAGTCTATGGTTCAATCGCATTAACCAGATAAAATCAGAAAAGACGGAATATTGTTATACAGTATTAAAGTATGGTTTTCTTACCCATTACATTGACTGAGGATACATAAAGACTTATAACGCTGGGTTATTTTTCGTTACAGTTTACACCTATGTGAAGTTGGCCTGCGAACTTCGAATTAAAAAAAAAATTTTATGCCGAAAAATTCTGCCAATTAGCTCTTAATTGATCTCTATTTTTCATTATATGCTTCCACGCGGTTTTCAAGAACATTGATAAAAACGAAAATGCATATCCGGCAGCAGCCGGGTGTTCCGCGAATTTTCGAAAATCGTGGAATTCCGGGAAATTCGTGTACAGTTTAATTGCCCCTTAATTGCTCTCAATTGCTCCCTCATAATTTTCGAGAACATCCGAAAAAAAAACGTTGCAGGTATCGTGAGACGGTAACATTTCCAGTAAAATGGCGCCATGTTTAATTGAATGTGGGTGACAAGACGTTCGTTATTCTATCGAAACAGGATAATCTCTGACTTGCTTCTTGTTATTCTATTATTTTGATAAATTGCTTCTGCATTGTTTGCGAATGAATCAGCAACAAACGAAAAGAGGGTTTGCTAAATGCGTTGTATATTGTTAAGATAAATTACTCTAAATTCATAAAAACTAGACCTACGGATTTATATGATAAGAAAGAAGATGTGAATACGCCTGAAGTTTTAGTACAATAGGTTTATAGAGCCAAAAAAAAGTAACTCATTCAGTCAGTCAAGTAAATAAAGTATCAACAGAATCTGTCTGAATCTTTTGTTTTAACACAAATTCATTGTCTGTTGCATGAAAATATTGAACCTCAAACATGACTTAATATTTATATGTATGTCTGCCGAATAAGAAAAGGCACCTTTTTGTTCTTATTTCTAAATAAAGCACCCAAATACTTGAATAAGGGTTACTTATTTATTTTCTCTCAATATCCAAAACAAAAGCGCAACATGTATTTTTCAGTTAACGCTAATTGCGAAGTATGGTCGAATTAATTTTGATATATGTCTTGGAGGAATTGAGATATGAATAATCCGATAATTGCTCCTGAATCGCTGGTGATTGCTCGGCAAATCTCGTAATTTGCTTCCTCATGGCTTCCGTTAAAACTGGAAAAACAACGCTGCATCTGATTTGTAGGTTATGTCGATGGGCGGCGAATTCGAAATTGTATCCGAACCAAAAAGGTGTCGATGCAGTCCGAGTGACAATCGCTGTTAATTGCTCCTCGATTGTTCATGAAAATATTGAGAATTTAAACATTTGCTCCTGCCTAATTATCGAAAAAACGGGATAAAACCGCAGCGTATGCTCCGCAGGTTATGCAGACAGGCGGCTGATTCGAAATTTTATCTGGAATAAGAACATGTCGATGCGGTCCGAGCTGCAATTGCTTCTGATTTCTCCTCGATTTCTGATCAATAATCTCACAGTTTCCTTATTTGCTCCGTCACAATTTCCAAGAAAACGGTGAAAAACGACACATTCTCGTTGCGTAACGAGGGGTCGGGTAGGAGCATTTCGAACGCATGTACCCGACAAAAAAATTATAATTTTTCACGGCGGTGAATTACTCCTTATTGCTCCGTGATTACTTAAGAACTGTCGATTAGTTTCGGTATTTGCTCCTTCGCAGTTATCGAGGAAACTGGGAAAAGCAAAGCCCACTGGTTCCGCACCGAATATTCGGGGATCGGCTGATTCGAACTTGTATCTGTGTCGAAAAATGATAATTAGGCCGAACTTGACTATACTCGTGATTGTTTTTTGGTGGTTTATAAGCATATGTACGATTTAGCAATTTGCTCCTGCCTAATCACCGAGTGAACTGGAAAAGACTAGAGCATCTGATTTGTAGGTTATGTCGATGGGTGATGAAGTCAGCGTTGCCAGATTAGTCGCCAGGCCAGTCGCGCTTAGGTGGCGCTCAAGTCACCCAAAATCACAATTACGAGATAGCGCTCGAGGTTGCCCAAAATCGCACAAACCGAAGTGCCAAGAATTTGAAAAGAATAAGACACAAAAAATAAGATTTTGCTCTTATGAAAAACAATTTTTCTTCAAATTATTATATTACATGCGTAGTGTCCTCCCAACCGTTCGAAATATAGTTGATACAAATTTATAAATTAGCAACATTGTAAATTTGGAGTACAAATTGCAGGAAGCGCACACATTACTTTGATAATCAATACATACATACGATTCAGGTACGTTTTTAAAATTATTATATTATATGCCTAGTGTTCTCCCAACCGTTCGACCCGTGGTTGATGCAAATTTGTAAATTTGCAAAAAAATATCTAAACCACCCAATTACGCCAATTGCATAACCTCCAAATCTGGTCATAAGGTACGGCTCCGGGTCGCCCAAATATCGCTTGAAAAAAAAATCTAAATCGCCTAAATTGCGACAATCGCAATACCTCCAAATTTGGTCGCATAGTGGCGCACCACGTAGCCCAAATCGCGATTTATCGCTCAATCTGGCAACGCTGGATGAATTCGAAATTTTATCAGAGTCAAAAAGATGCCGATGCGGTTCGAGTGATAATCGCTTCTCATTACTTCTTGATTGTTTATGAGGATTCTGACAATTTAGAGATTTGATCCTGCCTAATTATCAGAAAAACTGGAAAAAACCGCAGCGTATGCTCCGTAGGTCATGCAGACGGGCGGGTGATTCGATATTGCATCCGAAACAAAAAGATGCCGATGCAGTCCGAGTGACAATTGTTACTGAATATCCTCAGTCAACGGTCTCAAGGTGAAAAGTTTTGTGCTTTTATTGAATAGAAGCTACAAGAAAACACAGAGGTAGGGGAAAAATATAAATATACCAAATTAACTTTCTCAACAATTTCAAACCTGGACAGGACATCACTGTTAAAAACGATTTTTAATTTTCAATATATTTACTATACAAAAGAAATGCAAATTTACGAATTCTGGTTGTGAATTCACAAATTCGTTGTTGCAACTTGAATAACTATATATTTGTCTTCCAATTAAAATTTTTGATTTTACTAAAATTTTTAGAAAAACACAAAAATGTATTTTGAATTTAATAATTTTTGCAGTAAATTTAGTGTATTTATGATTTGATTAAACAGTAAATGTATTGTAAATTCATTATTCCGTATCTGCATAAAATTCCCAACACAGTGTAGGAAATTTGATACAGAAATTTTCAACAACAGGACTCAGACAACAGACAGGTAGGTACAGTTATTGTCAAACGTTTGAAACAAATCTTCCCTACTTAGAAAGGAACGACATTAGCCGTGAGATCCCAGAAATTCATGAAATTTCACAAAACGTACAATTTATATGTGGTTCAAGTTTGAAACGTTAATGCCACAAAATATGTGCAAGAAAACTGTGTTATCCTGATATTAAAATTGAAACTTTTGGTAGTACAGATAATTATTAGGGTGGTCCTTATTTGGGGTGTTGACGAATTCCGACAAGTGCGCCCCCTAGACACGTTTGAAATAAATTAAAAAAAATGTGTGCGAAAACGGAGCGCTGTAGTCCAATTAGAAGACGTGCCTATAAGCTCGTTTTGTTTTTCATTTGAATAACATGGGATTTTCAGACTACTTCAGTCATTATGTTTTTGAGTTGTCCCCATGAACGCAAAAAATTCTTTTTTCACATAAATCTGTTGTTCATGGATCTCGGAATATCGTAAAATCTTTCCCGATCCAAAAAAACAGACGGCGATCAAAACATTTTAATTTTAATTATTACTTTTTAAAAAAGTATAAAGTATAAACGATGTGTTTTGAAATACACTAATTGAAATACATATTTTTTCCCGCATGTATAATTATTTTTTTTTACAAACTTATGACGTAGATAAGACTGCCTTTTAATTGGTGAAATACTGTCAAGCACCAAGCGGCTAAAAAGAGGTATTCTCACGTTGATTAATTTGCCGTCGTGTATAATATCAGGGGGATGGGGGGGCGTAAAGGTTGTGATAACGACTTGTGGAAAAATACACGCGTAGTTGTACCCATGAACAACAGATTTATGTGAAAAAAGAATTTTTTAAAACATAATGATTGAAGTAGTCTAAAAATCCATGTTATTCAAATGAAAAACAAAACGAGCTCAGAGGCACGTCTTCTAATTGGACTACAGCGCTCCGTTTTCGCACACATTTTTTTTTCATTTATTTCGAACGTGTCTAGGGGGCGCACTTGTCGAAATTCATCAGCACCCCAAATAAGGACCACCCTAATAATTATACATCGTATTTTACTGTTTTTACAACATTTGAGTCTTCAATTAGACAATTTTATTCGTCATATCTCATTGTGTTAATGTTCTGAACTTCCCCCTGTCAATTTGTGTCAACTGCAAAAAATATGCTGATCCAGCGACGTGACGCAGTATCTGGAAAATATCGAAAGACAATTGCTTTAATTAACTTCGTATATGCAATGTACAATTTCCAATACGACATATTGAAATAGCTACTTCACTGGATTGATTGTTTTTCTGATCAAACACTCTGCTGAAGATTATTTTATTCCAGTTGATTGTTAATTTTTTTATTTTTTGTATAAAAATACAGGGCTACTTATCGGCATCATTTGTCGAGAGAATCATTTTCTTCTTTTTCTAAATACTCATCCGCTAACACACTTGAACGTGCTTTAATTTTGACTATCCATCCTTGACGCTCAGTTTTGGACTCATTGACTCGCTTGCTCTGTAAGTCTTTACTGGAGTTACTTCCTGCCAGAATTTATAGATTTGACCAGCGACTCAAAAGTCTTGTTGGCAACAGTACCACCCAACTTTGCCAAGACCATTTTCTCCTTTTCACCACCCTTGCCACTTAATCTTTAGATTCTGTTTCCAATTAACAGCAATTTCACATTTAGTCGAAGTATTATCTGTAAACAAAAATAGTAAAAGAATTATCAAAATATAATAATATGATTAGAAAATCAAGATGTCAGGTAAATAATGCCGACAAAGTCAAAAATAAACAGGTAGTCTTCACTTTACAAAATTAATTGATCTACCTCGTGAAATGGATCGACGATTGCTGCAAGCCAGATGACTCTGTACCATCGACATGTAGCATGGCTATGCAATCCCAACATGAAGGCCTTCGAAAAGTGTCCGCTAGATTTAGACAGAGGGAATGAGGTGGGGGTCAATTGCTTTCTCTCTCTATCATATTGCTACGCTTACGAAAAGAAAGAGACGGAAGTTGACCGCCACCAGTGGCTATCTCTTTCTACCAACTGGCCGTATTCTACTGGCCTAAGCGTAGTCCATACTATATGTCAATGTTCTGTACAGATCCTTTACCATCCTGCAATGTATAAAGGGCATTGGTGATGAAGACGTTGAACTATAACAATGCTGTATTAGCGACTTTGTTGATGTGGTGTAAAATCAACAATTGTAACATTTATACAAACCATTTTAAATATCTGTTTACAGGTAATAAACGGATAGAAATAATTTTATTTGACATTTTACTTGACTGTATGTGTGACAATATTACTTCCTAAAGCTCTAATCAGCTCCAATGCTCCAAAATGGTTGAAAGTAATTGTAATAAAAGGAATTGGAAATAAAGTTCCATAATTCAATCGGTACAGTGAGTACAGTCGATAGAGTAGAAAAATGCGCACGCATCCGGTAACGCATGCATTTCGTTCTGTATTATTCGATGGTAAATTAATGTTTTTAATATATAATAAAATTTACCAAATGTTGAGATTACTACAGACATATTTCCCAAACGATTTCTACTTAAATGCAGATAAAAATTATTTTTTCTTGTTTTAACTAAGCCTGCTAACTGTACGCTCAACAGACTTTTATTAATCAAGAATAAACTATCATTTCCTAAGCTATAAAAATACATTCCTAAACTTGCCCAAACAATTTCCAAACGACTGCATTGATAAAAAATCAAGATAGTTTTATTTACCTATCAAGTATGCGGAGCCTAGCTTTGAACAGCTGTACGTGCTATGACAAAATGCGTTTGTAAACAATACTTTCAATCAGTCAAAAATAAGTGCAATGTTCATTAAAACCTAATATTTCTCTTTCCGAACGAAATGCGTGTAGGGTTATAACGATTATTTATTTGACATGTCAGACAAATTGTGAATCCTAAACTGGGGCTGCTTGGGCACACCAAAAGGGTGCACAACATTATTAAATTACTTATTAAGAATAAAATCCAGTTTATTCAAAATGGGTGATTGAATCAGGTTGTCCATCGCATTTTAATGCATAAGCGGTACTTGGCGACCCAAACTACTGATTGTGTGTCTAGCTGTATTTTTACCAACGATTTCCAGTGACTGGCCTCTGGAAATTTCGGGAATTGCCGTTCTGACGTCACACAGATATATACCCCCCCCCCCCCCCCCCGGCTGTCTCGTACTCATCCGCCACACTTCTATTTACACGTGAGGCTACCTCCAGTAGTACATGCTCTAACTTCTGTAAATTATACGTCTGCTAGTTTTCCAGTCCAAAATTCGAATGTCGCGGCGTGTTATGAAGAATATAATACAACCTTGCTTGAGATTGTGAATATTCATGTTCATTTCTGGTGATTTATTATTGCTATCCGATTTTGGATGTTTACTTGTGTATTGCTGTGCGTAGTACCTTGCCTTCTCATTCCCGGGTTTCGTGGATAGATGAAATCTGTTAAAGAATTATCTTACGAATCGTCTTGGACGTATGAAATTGTCACGTTTGAAACTTTTCGTGTATAAGGTAATGTCACAATAATACTATCTGTGCTATACATGAAATTTTTTCCATTAGTTACCTAACCTAATAGTTACAACGCAAAACTAATCTAGCTTATTCTTCGGCCAGTAATCCTCATCGGTTAGATCATCACCGAAACATTTTCTCCTTACGACACTCTATGGCCTCCTAAACAATCATTTTCCGTTAATGTATTCGTAATGGCAATTGTCTGTGTGTCATCGTATTTTTTATTATTTAAGTATATTGTTCCTCAAAGTATTCGTCTTGATAATTCGTTACGTTTATTCGAATAGCGTTTGAAACTCGGTCGGAATTATAATTGCTATTTATCTGTTCAGATTTCACTGAAAAGCTGATAGCAATCCCACAGACCAGCCCCTAATGACTGTGTGATACTTACGAGGGTTATCATTCGATGAATCAAATGTGATCTAAGATTTTTATTGTGAAAGTTATATATGAAAGATGGATCAAATCTTTGTATACAATTCTGTGATTATTATTCAGGCAAATAGTTTAATCTTGCACCAATGGCTTTCTTTAACTGTACTGAAAAGATTTGTAGGAATTACGAAATTCGAATTCCAGTAACCTGCACACAGATTGGTCTTAAAATTAATGTTTAGAAAGTTCTGTACCATTTGGATGAAAGAAATTGATTTTTTAACTAGATATTTTTTTGAAGTTTGTGAGTTGAAGAATGTCTCCATAAAGCTTGAAGTGAAAAATTAAAAAGTAATCTAGATATAGATTACTTTCAGAGACCAGTATTGTGTTGCAAAAAATCAAAGTTGTGCATTTTATGTGAGGAGATTGGTAAGGAAAATTAGAAGGTGGAATCGCAACTCAAGTTTGTGCACAATATTGATTAATATTATTTATGTTACTATACAAAACCTCAGATGGACGATGTACATAAATTCCAAGTATTCAATAGTGGAAGTTGTATTTCTTATAAATGCGTTGCGCTTATGCCGGTATGTGATGGGTATGCAGTGAAATGCTGCTTACCTTGAAAATCACAGACAAAAAACATAGTCATCTCAACAAAAAACTATCTAAATGGTAAATATTATTCTTAAAAAGATGTTTGTAAAGTATAAAGATCTTTGTCCATATCGTTTGTGAATAACAGTAAAAAATGTTAAGTGTTTTGCATGAGGTTTCACACATAATCCTTGAGCAAATGCTCACAAAATACTTTTTTGGAATTATACAATAGCGAAATACAATTCAGTTCATTTAGAAGAAGCGATTACATTAAGTAAGTTGTCAGAAACCTTTCGTTTGAAGTTTTTTTTGTATTTTATTAGTTAAGACTAATATTGAGAACCATTGGTCAGGCCTGTGTATAAGCATAGGCTTACCCCTCTTACTGCCTACCCAAGAAGCGCTCACCAATCTCCTTAATTCATGGTTTTGCCAGTAACTACCTCAAAGTTATCACTAGGTATTAGAAAAATGATACACTCCGTGTTATACTTGCAGATAGTTTATTGTACAGACTTGTAACATAGGATTGAATAAAGAATCTGGCTGTACCAAGCCTAAAATGATACAGAAAAGACGATTAGGTAGCACATCGTTTCGCTCAAGAGCGAGCAGCAATGTGAAGTGAAAGGGAGGATGAAAGCTAGGAAAAAGTTTATCATATGCCTCTGTGGTAGCTGATTAGCTGTGAGTATTATGATTTCCATTCAATATAAATAGAATGTAGTTGCAGCTTGGATGAATCAATTTTGGTCAAATTTCAAATTATTGAGAACCAAATATAAATTTTTGTAGAGTTAATAAAAGTTAAAAATATTGTATTTTACTGGGTTGTTATTCATAAAAAGACTTTTTGACCAAACTTAATCGTTTAATACTTTGGGTATATTACATAGAAACTTGCAAGCTACTGAAGTAATTACTTCAATTTACCAAAATTATTCAAAAGCCACAATTTTAACATTTATTGGTTTTTTTTTAATGGTTGCTGACAGCCAAGGTGAAATATTATCAAGTAAGAATGTATTTGTTTTCATGTTTTAGAATACTTCAAAAGAAGAGAAGAGAGGGCTTCGGTAGATGAAAAACATTTTCGAGTATATCTTTCACAAGTAACCCCACCGAATCAGAATAATAGGTGGTCTCCCCATGTAGAGCTCTATGATTATATTATGCCAAGTAAACGATAATGGCGTCACTTTTGCAGATCGTATTGTTGAAAGTTTGATGCTCAGCGTGGTTTAAAAACAAACAAGGCTTGGCGAATTAGCTTGTGCAAAATCAAATCAGCTGAAGATCACATGTGTACGCTAACTCACGTGTAGGGATACATTGAAAAATACCTACTGCCATAAAAAGAAAGTAATTACAGGATAAATTTATCTGAGTCATGCGACAATATAATCAAATCTAATGATACCTGTGAAATTGAAAGACAAAGTGAGATAAAATTACAGCGGCAATTCAGCATTCTTGATGCAACCTTTAGGATATTGTTTCTTCATAAGCCAAGCTTCAAACCTTTCACTATGGAGGGTAAAGTTAAGGAGGACAATCTTCGTCTATAGAAAATGTCCGTAGAGTACATATGAGATAGCGTTGCTGTAGCAAAAGGGACGCATTTAAAGAAAGTGCCAAGAATTAGAGCAGGACAGAATCAGACGGAGAAATATAGATCCATTAATAAAATGTATCGCTAGAAAATTTGAACTTCTGGATTGAAATATTTACATACAGATAAAAATTTTTAATTAAAAAACAGTAACTTTTTATAACACAAACTCTAATCATATTAATCCACATATGAAAAATAGAGCACGTCCATAACCTGCAAACTCCATACAATAACGTCTTGTGGGTCTTGTGGCAAGTTTTCAGGTTATATTGAGTACATTTTCATTTCACTACGTTAGTAGTTCACCATGCATTTAGGGTACTTTTACGAACTAATTTAGTCTACAACTACTTTTATATTTTCCGACTTCCATTTGTCCTTCACTTCATCTATAACGGACAAGTTCAGATTGAACCCTTGTTGCTTATCAGCGCCTTTCTGGTGACTTATTGAACCAATATTTGCTGCTTTTTGGCGGACAGTTTTCCAGTTGAAGACTCATGAGATACTTCTCCTTACCTCTACCCTCCATACCATGTGCTTATACACAAGTCTGAGTACTCCTATCCCTTTATCATTGAATGCCGTGTAACTGACGTGAAGCCTGTGTTTCTTAGTTTGACTCGAGCGTTGCAACCTCGGAGGCCAGTTACTATAATAGTCCAGGATAGTTAGCTCGAAAAGTACAAAATATCTACAAAACGGATGGGCAAGCCAAATTTTTTAGGGTAAGTACAGGGTCATTAAAGATGCCTAAATCCGCCAACATCCAATAAAATTTCCTGGTACTTCGTTCGCTATCTTGAAAAATAAGAAATCATCGATATCTCGGCTCCTACTAGTTGGATTTGGGTTTTTTTTTTTGTTGTACGAAAAATATTGTCCACAACTTTTGATTGAAGAATTTATTAATATCTGTAAAAGAAAAAACGTTACAATAAAAAAAGTACCATTAATTCATGGTTACGACTGTTTATTGTCATATTGCCCCCTTTTAATTTTATCGAAAATTTTTTTTAAATAAAACGAGGACTCAATTTCCAACAATTTTCACATAATCCATTTTGTCATTTTCAAACAAACTATCCTGGACTATAAATGCATGTCTAATAATAGGCCAGTCAAATAGAACTTGAAAATGGCAAAACTGATTGAAAAGCCAAATTTTTTAGGACAAGTAGAGGGTCATCTGAGATGCCCAAAAACACCAAAATCCAACAAAATTTCCTTGTGCATCGGCAGCCATCTTGAAAAACAGGAAATCGTCAATATCTTAGCTCCCATTGGTCGGATGTTCGATTTTTTTTTAGTTTTTTTAGAGAAAAATATTGTCTACAACTTTTATTAGAAGCATTTCTTGATAGCTGTGAATGAAAACGTTTTACGATAAAAAAAAGTGCCATAAATTAATGTCTAATAATGTTTATTGTCAATTATATTGCCAGAATCGATATCGTGCAAATGCAAGATTAAGTGTGGAAAAGCCTGTAGTTGCCGCAAAGCTGGGCTTCAATGCTTCATGGTATGTGCACATTGCAGTGGCGAACTATGTACTAACATCGTACAGTTGCAACAAATTATTGCAGACGAAGACGATTGCAATAATTTGGATTCACTTGCAATTGAATGCAACCAAGGATTGATCTACGATTCACAAACCGAAGAAGACGAAATCCGAGAAAGTCGAGAGGATGATGACGATGACGTAGACGACGTCAATATGCCTGGCTCGTCGACAAAAAAGACCAAATACGCATGATTATGCGATCAAATTTCATTCCATAAATATTTTTTATCATAAAATCATGGCACTATTTTATTCGTAACCTTTTTTCCTTCCCAATTATCAAAAAATCATTTGAATAAAAGATGTAGAAAATATTTTTCTCTGAAAAACTGAAAAATAATGAATAAAATTGAAACAGTAGATATCGACGATTATATGCAGCTGCTCCGTTGCCTATTGTGTCAGTAAGCTTTACAGGTCGAATGCGGACAGAGACAAATTTGACGCTCTCTATATCAGGTAATATTCGAGCAATCGCAAAATCGTATACACAAAAATTATTCAGAATTGAGTCCTCTACAACTTTTATATGAAAAATTTATTGATAACATCGAAAGCGGGCAATATAATTGACAATAAACATTATTAGACATCAATTTATGGCATTTTTTTATCGTAAAACGTTTTCATTCACAGCCATCAAAAAATACTTCCAATGAAAGTTGTATACAATATTTTTGTCTGAAAAAATAAAAAAAAATCGAATATCCGACCAATGGGAGCCGAGATATCGAACATTACTTGTTTTTCAAAATGGCGGCCGATGCACAAGGAAATTTTGTTAGATTTTGGTGTTGTTGAGCATCTCAGATGACCCTCTACTTGTCCTAAAAAATTTGGCTTTTCAATCCGTGTTGTAGATATTAGCTACTTTTCGGTCTAATTTGACTGGCCTATAAGTATGCCTACCACTACGAGTGCATTGGGCTCCCCCTCACTAGCGGCAAAAATGCGGCAAAAGTTCACAACGTCGCGTCGGCTTCACTACCGTTACAATTTAAGAGATTTATTCCTCACACCGCAAATGGCGCCTACCACTGCATGATAACAATAGGAGATGCAATTTAGCTTACAAAGAAAGTCTTTCCGATGACATCCTTCGATTTTGATTAAATTTATATATGTTATTCTACATCAAAATTTAAGAGACACAAATTTTTTTTTATCGGCGGAAAAACGTTTCTAGGGGGTGAAATTATCCTTTGAAGTTGAGACCTCCGAGGGGTACTTTTCAGGTTTCACCTATTTTTACTAGAGATAATCGAATGCACCCAAATGGATAATTACCTTAATGATAAACGATGAAAAATGCAACTGGTTTCATATCGTGGGGTTGCATAGGAAAAAAGTTATAGGGGTTGAAATTCAAAAAATCGTTATAACAAAAAAAAAAATATTGCACCTATCTCGATAGATTCAATTGCACTTTGAAGAGCGAAAAAAATAATACATCTGGGTTTTTGCGTTTTTCTCGCAAATCAAGTTAAGGGGGTGAACTACCCCTATGTATGTTTACATTTAATTTCAATAAAACGGCAGTAATTCTTTTTTTTCTTATTTCTTCTCTTAGTGATGCGTTTTTTCTCTAAATTCTCAACATCTACGTATCAAACGATGGACAGATTTTTCTCGAAATTACATTTTCAGAATTGGTGAAAGTGATAGGACCAAAAGTATGCATCCAATCTTAATGGTTTGTTTTTTATTTGAAGGCAATTTGAGACTCTTCTAGTTATACTTAAAACATTTCATTTAAAATTTATTTATATTTATAAACAATGGATCTTACCTAATTGAGCAAGGAAAATTGGAAAAAATCAAATTTTTCCGCTGAAAATTCTACCACTTTATCAATTTTTTATTTTTTGTAACTTTTTATGGTATTCATACGAATCTCATTCACAGTTTAGAAGAATTCACCTATTTATTTTTGCTGCCAAAAATGACAGATTGGATAACTTTTACGGATAACAATTTTTTTCATTAGTTAATATTGAACATACCACAAGACGAATTTCAAAAATATCTATTCCTTATATTCTTCACAAAAATTTAGTAAATACTGACATATTTTCATAGTTATCATATCCCCCCCCCCTTACTTGAAGGTGTTATCTAGGAGTCATCTCTGTCCAGTCTGTGACTCGCTCCCATAATTAGATTTGAAATACGACATAGAAGCAGTGATAAAACTGCGATCGCGGAATATATTCACCACAGTCGGCTATTTTTCTTTTACACGACGAAAGAAGTCACTTACAATTGAAGACTATTTAAAACGAAATTGCAAATATTAATCAAAATGAAGATAAATCCTTTGAACGTTATTAGAATGCTTCTCGCAACTTTTGAAGTTATGCGTTTACCGGATTCGCCAGTAAATAACGATGAAATACAGTTGAAAGCAAACTTTGAAAATATTTTGTTGAGTGCAGTGAACGAATACAGTGGTTTCGAAATGGTAGAAGAAAATTCTTTGCATTTTGAAGAACCGTTTAAGGATTGGGAAATGGAAATTGTTGAAGATAAAGAATGGGCAAACGCCCTGTATGAATCAGAACTATCGCCTGATACATGCACTCGTGATAACGAAGACTTATCTTACGAATACAAATTAAGAGCCGTTGAGTATTGGCGCAGCGGGAAGAAAGGAAATTTGGGTTTGGGCAGTGTTAAACAAAAGTGCAAAAAAGTGCAATCTATACGACAGTTGCACCGGTGGGCCCACAATTTGACCAAGGGGGGGACATACAAAAAAAAATTAGCACGAATTTGTGGTTACACTTTCGAAAGATTCAAAGCTGCTGTGGATGCTGGTTTAATAGTGCACGATTCTGATTTGAAAAAATGGGCTTTTCATGCTTAAAAAGAAATAGGGCATACTGATTTTCGTTTCAAAGCATCTCATACGTGGATAAACTCATTCAAAGGAGCTCATTGCATCGTATCGAGAAAAATTCATAAATTCATTACATCCAAAACAATTGAAGATGGAAAAGTCTTGGAACAACAAATTCAAAAATTTGTCTATGACGTAAAGCTAAATATTAGAACGTACGGATTGTCAAATACATTTAACGCTCAGAGTGGCTGCCAACTAGAAATGCATTCCGGAAGAACTTTAGCAGTCAAAGGAGAAAAGCAAGTACAATGTCTTGTACAATCAGTCTATTCTACGAGCCACAGTTACACTATTCAGCCGACTATATCAGCTGACGGCAAGCTGCTATCTCCACGGTTTTTGGTTTTAAAAGAACCAACTGGCAAGATTGGTCCAATAGTGGAGAAAACGCTTTTCAGACCAGATAATGTGTACATAGAAGTATCCAAGTCTGGGAAGCTTACTTCAGGTATAAACTACACCCACTTGTAATGAATTTTTTTTATTGATTATAAGTCAAATATAAAAGAAAGGGAAATAAATAGACAATTGCGAGAAATAGTTGTTGACGATCAAAGAGAAAATTATGCATTTATTTGGGTCATTTTGGTTTAATAGGTCAATTATAATTTAATAGTACATAATTCCAAATTTATAGTCCCTGCACGTCGCAACCCAACAAACTTGGTTTGATAGTTTAAAAAATATAAGTGGACGGCACAGGTGCATAAGTTAAAAGATATAAGAGACAATAGTCGCGTAAGAATAAAACAAAATAGTAACAATAACATAAAAGCGGACGGTAAAAGGGTATATAGATAAAATCGAGCGGAACAACTATTCGAAAAATTTGAAGGGAGAGTGTTTGATGTGTCGTGTTTATCATTTTTGAATGGTGTGACTTTCTTTATTGTTTCATTTCGTCGTTATTTATTTAATTTGTTACCTGATCAGGATCCGGGTTAATTTCACACACTTCATTATTTACTGAAACCTCCATACACAACTCTCCTTCTAAAGTCGTAAGCCTATTAATTTGCTGATCCGCTGATCCGCTGATCCGTCTGAACTTCGGTTCTTACTATCGTCTATCCAAATATATACATCGTCACACACTGTTTTTTTATAGACATTTTTTCGAATGAAACAGTAATAGGTTTTTCTATTTTCAGATCATTTTAAAATTTGGTTGCAGCATGTAATTTTCCCGAAAGTTGGTTCAAAATCTTTATTACTGATTGATTCTTGGACTGGACACTGTCCCCAAGTTGTACGTGATGTGAAACCTTCAAATAGAGACGTCAAAGTAATGATTATACCTAAAGGAATTACCGGAAAAATCCAGCCCCTCGATGTTTTTGGATTCCGAGTATGGAAAAATTTTGTGAGACATTTTTCTGATAATTGTCTTTTGATGAATTATGATATTGATTCGCATTTGAGAAACAATATCATAAAGCTTCAGTCACTTGTTCATAACCAACTATCTTCACCACGTTATATCGATCTTTTCGAATAGTCTTGGTACAAAAGTGGTTACATAGAATAAAAACCAGCGAATTTTGAAAATCCTGTACACTTTGCATTTGGAGATTCCTGCAACTCACACTGTGAAGTTCCAGGATGTGAAAATTTTGCTATTGTTCGCTGTTCCTGGTGTAAAAAGTCGTTATGTTTTAAACACTTTTTCAATGACTATCATTACTGCAGTACTTACAACGGCTAATAGAGCGTACGATTATATATTCGCTTCTATTTATTGCTATAGTGATTATTTTGTTAAACTGTTGACATATTATCAATAAAAGATACAAGTATATTGTACGCTCTCTTTTTTTTACTTGACTACGCAGTTTTTCTGTGCGTCATCCCAAAACTTGGTCTTATCTACCGAACCGAATATGTGTAAGCGCTTATCGTATGCTTATGTTATCCCATTGCCAAATATAAATCAGTCAGAATTATCGATAAGTCAGATATAAGTACTTTTTCAACGAAAGATCCGTCTGTAAATAAGTTGGCTCCTAGATAAAACTGTTCATTAAATGCTACATACGTGATACGGTGTGGTAAATTAAAAAAAAAACATATCACTAGGAGAAGGAATAAAAAAAAAGAATTACTGCCGTTTTATTGGGATTAAATGTAAACATACATAGGGGTAGTTCACCCCCTTAACTTGATTTGCGAGAAAAACGCAAAAACCCAGATGTATTATTTTTTTCGCTCTTCAAAGTGCAATTGAATCCATCGAGATAGGTGCAATAGTTTTTTTTGTTATAACGATTTTATGAATTTCAACCCCTATAACTTTTTCCCTATGCAACCCCCCAATATGAAACCAGTTGCATTTTTCATCGTTTATCATTAAGATAATTATCCAGTTGGGTGCATTCGATTATCTCTAGTGAAAATAGGTGAAACCTGAAAAGTACCCCTCGGAGGTCTCAACTTCAAAGCATAATTTCACTCCCTAGAAACGTTTTTCCGCCGATAAAAAAAAAACACGTGTCTCTTAGATTTTGATGTAGAATAACATATATAAATTTCATCAAATTCGAAGGATGTCAGCGGAAAGACTTTCCTTGTTAGATGTCCGTTTGATGTTCATTAATTGTGTTCAGTCAGAAAACAATGGCATGATCCATAAGTTTTTAGCTAATGTTCGAATCCATCATTCCTTAATAAGCAATATCAACGTACCTAAATAGAATACGGACAGTCAAAATTTGGAGCAGAATTCGTCAACATTATATTGTTGGAAAATTCTGATGACTTTTTGATTCTAATATCTGCGTTACTATGATGTTCGTTTAATATGTTCTATACATGGAGATTGCATATGAGTTTGATTTGAAAAACGTATCTCATGACGCCCAATTTCTTCTCTACACATATTCACACAAATCCTATTGTGGAATTCGCCAAGTTATAGACCTACGTGAAGTTCGCCCCCCACTTTCGGCAAATGAATGTTTCGAATATTGTTCACAATTGTTCTAGGTTTGTTCTACATCGTTCCAAAACCTTATATTCATAATTTACAGAACACAACTGAAACAAGCAAAAATCCATTTTGTGACCGGGCCCCCCATTTTTGAAAAATGGAATTTTATTTTGTTGTTCCAGTTTGTTCGAGTTGTTCTAAACAAAGTTCCAAAACGGTAAAGTCATAATCCAACGTCCGGTCGGGCAAAAGTGCCATACAATATAAATAATAAAAATTCCATTTTTTCGATTGTTTTGGGTTGTTCTAGTCATGCCGAATATTGTTCCAGAAGTACGATGTAGTGAGTTGAGAAATGGGCTTGTAAAATTCAAAATACAGGGTTTCCGATCGTCTACGTGTTTGAAATTCAACTTTTCGATGTGTTCCAGGTTGTTCTAGTCGAAACAAAAGATTTTCGAACAATTTGCGCATCGAATAAATGAGGATTTTTTACAGGAGCAGGGAGTTTTGAGGATATCTATCGAAAAGCAAACCTTATTAACGTTTCTAAAAATGTTTCTTTCTCCGGTTAGTTTCGATGCGAACCACGCGTATTGGATCATATTGTGAAAAATTGTTTGAAAATGTTTTGTTTCGAATGTTTTTACGACGAATATCATTGTGGCTCTTGTACGATGTCAGAACCTAGTGAATAAAACATGTTTCCAATTTGAACTTCGTTGTATAGTTATTTTTCAATAAAAAAACCAAATGGATACGTTGAAAGCACGACAAGAATTTTTTAAAAATATTTATTGTACAATTATGATTATAATAAATTAACTTATTGGTAAGTCAAATAAACAATAATTTGAAGAAAGAAAGTATAACAAAAGAAAAAAAAAGTGTGTGTCAGCTCCGACGCACGACTGGAGTTTACTCCTTACGAACGATAATTATGATATATATCGAATAGAAAAAGAGGGTATGAAATGATAAGAGAAACAAACATATATCTGTAATTATTCGGATTATTTACATTACTTCAAAAATTTCCAAATTTTGAGTGCATATTCGTAATAAGTGACCGCAAAAACCCCTGAGTACCAACTTTCGTTCCCGTCAAATGACTTTTTGCATTTTCGGTCCGCCATATTGGATCCGCCATCTTGAATTTTCAACTTTTGAGTGTGGATTCGTAATTAGCTACTCTGAAAACTTTCGAGTGCCAACTTTCGCTTTCGTCAAGCGACGTTTTGCATTTTGGTCTGCCATATTGGATCCGCCATCTCGAATTTCCAACTTTTGAGTGCAGATTCGTAATTAGCGACCCCGAAAACCCCCGCGTACCAACTTTCGCTCTTGTCAAACGACTTTTGCGTTTTGGTCCGCCATATTGGATCCGCCATTTTGAATTTTTAACTTTTGAGTGCGGATTCATAATCATCGACTTCGAAAACCCCTGAGTACGAACTTTCGCTCTCGTCAAACGACTTTTTGCGTTTTAGTCCGCCATATTGAATTTTCAACTTTTGAGTGCGGATTCGTAATCAGCGACCCTGAAAACCCCCGAGTACCAACTTTCGCTCTCGTCAAACGACTTTTTGCGTTTTGGTCCGCCATATTGGATCCGCCATATTGAATTTCCAATTTTTAAGTGCGGTTCGTAATCAGCGACTCTGAAAACCCCCGAGTACCAACTTTTGCTCTCGTCAAACGAGTTTGCACGTTTGGTCCGCCATATTGAATCCGCCATCTTGAATTTTCAAATTTTGAGTGCAGATTCGTAATCAGCAACCCTACAAACCTTCGAGTATAAAATTTAAGTCGATAGTAAGTACGGAAAAATGTGTGCCGCTAAGGGTTAATATAAGTAATGAAAATAATATATAAGTATAAAATATATTAAATCAATTAATCAAAAATAATAAAAACACTAAATAAAAGATTTAGTTGTTCGTATTTGAAATGTATATTATTCATAAATGTAAACGATAAGCTTACCAATTAACCGCATCCATGTGTTTTTCGGATTCTTTTTCATTATCATCTAAATCAATTTCTTCCATATTTTCAATTATTTTGACGTGATAACGTCACGTCTTATAAATTCATACGCAGGCACACAACACACACGTACAAACATACGCACACATTCAACTCTCAGACCAGAGGTAATGAACTATACGGTGAGACTACGAATTACCGCACAAAGAGGAGACCCCGAGTATAGGATACGCTGTGTAATGTATTCCATCTCATTCTTTTGCACGTTCAATATATATGTTTGTCTTTTTCTATAACGCCTCAAGTTTTCGTGTTACACTTGATTTTACTCCTCATATAATTTCTGTACCGGGCCCCATAACTCAAATCGTTTCTTAAGGAGTAATCTCCAAAAAAAAAAAAAAATCAGGAACGGAGGGTTTGAACATAGAACCTTCGGCGTGCTACGCTTGCCAGCTACCACCTCGGTCACCGGGCTGCTTGGTTAACGGCGAATACTTTCGGGTACATATGGTAGGAACGAAACTTTTGGAGCGTTTTTCTCGTAGATGGCTGGCCATCTAGCCCTATGGCTTGGGCATTGTAACACTATGGGGTAGTACTGCAACCACGCACCGCGCCACCCCAAACTACATTTCCCAACCTTGGCGGTCCCCTTGTCAGTGCTTCGTTGTCGAGTTACTTGTGATGCTTCAGAGGTTGAATGAGGATGTTGACGCTGTATTGCACTGGTCAATCTCTGACTCTCTACGCCTCAATACTGCTAAACGCAAATCCTCATTCTTGGTAGCTCACCTTTCATCACCAGGCTTCACACTGCGGTCCTTCCGAGTATTGTCCTGGATGGTTATATCATCCCTTTTTCCACCTCAGTCCGCGATCTCGGTCTTCTTCTTGACTCCAAACTCATGTGGACAGCTGAGATTGCCTCCATCTCGAACCGGATTTATTGCATTCTCCGGCAGTTGCCTGCTTCTCGGCGTATGCTTACTTTTTCGTTGCGCAAAACGCTCATTGTGACGCTAGGTTTTCCGATCTTTGACTATTGTTGCGTGGTATATAATGATTTTTCGGGTGAGCAAAATAGGAGACCCCAGCATCTGCTATACTCCTGTGTACGTTTTGTCCTTGGCGTTGCAAAAGATGAGCATATCACGCCTCACCGTCGCGCGTTGGGCTGGCTCTCAGCTCGGTATCGCAGGTTATTCTTTCTCGGATGCTTGCTACTTTCGGTTTTTCGCTCTGGACCCCCTCTTACTTGAGAGACTTGTTCATCTCTCATGACGTGCTTACCGTTGTCTCGACTCAGCTTGTAAGAAGCGATTTTTTCCTTCCCCGTTTCACTACTGAGACTTTCAGAAAGTCTTTCTCTGTTGCTGGGCTATATTTCTGGGATTCTCTTCCTACATTATTGAGAGAACTCCGCCTCTACTCCACTTTCAAGGCAGCACTCCGAAAGCATCTGTTCGAGACTGAATTTTCGCGGGACCGATTAAATTGTTAAATTGACAACCAGTTTTTCTTAGTTTTCTTTTTCTTTTAATTTTTCTCGTATTTCTCTTAATGTTACCTCATTTATTTCGTCTTTCGTTTTCTATTCTGTCTTGTCTCACCCCTTATGTTTACCCACCATTGTATTTATTACTGTTATCTACTTGTATTATTTATTTATTTATTAATTTATTAAAATTTTTTTACCCACTGTTTCAAGTCACTTTATTTATTATTGATATCTTATTATGATTATTGTTATTATTATTTATTTTTTCTCCAGGTTATATACGCGCTTTCTCTGTTTTCTGTTCTTTGGTGTATCCTGTATTATTTTTTTCTCATTGCGTACTTGTCCAATATTGATAAGGACATAATAAACTTCTATCTATCGATCTTATGGCGAGGTCACAAAATTTTATAGCATGCGAAGTGTTCTAACTTCCCTCAAAAGAGGATGAATCCGCTGTACCATTTCTTATATCATCCAAATTTCCGTCTACATCAGAACAGATGTTGCCCTTGCCAAAGCTAGAAACCTCGGACGATTCACAATTTCCCTCGTTAAGGACGTTGCCTACCGACCTCCCGGCTAAAATTCCCGCGCGACTCAAGCCAGGTGGCCAAGGGGATGAGTGGGCGGGACTTAAGGCAGTATTCTACTTTGCAACTTTGAAAAAAAAATTTTTTTTTTTTACATTTCTCGAAACTAAATATATTCAAGAATGTTAATTCAATATTTTAGAAAGATTCAGCCCAGTTTTGAAAATAATGGAAATTATGGGCATGAAAACTGGCCAAACCGCCATGCAGTTCGCCAATATGTGCGACCAACAGCGCATCGTTCGAGAGAACCGCTGCTCGACTGAGGCTTCTAAGGAGAGCAAAACTCAAAAAAGCAGGCTAAATTAGATGACCATACTCACCTGGAACAAGTTGAAGGCATATTATATGGCCCAGGCATCGCTGATTGAGCGTAAGATAATTTTTTCTACGATTGGTCAGTTACAAAAACTTTAAACGTGTTTTTCTCGAAACAACGTTTTCAAGTATCGTGGTCGTGAAAACTCAAAAACTTTTGGACCGGTCCTTATGAAATTTTGAACACATATTATATATGTTTGTATCAACCGACCAAACTACAATCAACTTAAAATTTAATTCTAACTATATTTTTATTGCAAAAAAGCGGCAAAAAAAACACACAATTTTTTTTTTCTTTTTTATTTTAGCCGCCATTTTTCGATTTTGCACATACATAAAATATTCTAGTTAGATCGGTTCCTGGAGTCATACTGAACTTAAAACTATCTGATTTTTTTGGTTCAGACCATCCGTCGGCAAGATTTTGCGACCATGGCAACGTTATCTGCTTTTTGAGGTGTTGGCTTCGACCATACTTTACATGTATAAAAAATGTATAAAATAAATTGAAAAAAATTTTTTTTATGTACTTCAAGAGTGTATTTATTAAGCATTTCAAACCCTATATGCATATCTTCAATAGTATTCTCAGAAACAATTCACAAAAATAGCGTTTTTTTTAAAGTTGTAAAGTAGAATACTGCCTTAAGTCTATGCTCCTCGCGTGCTATGGCCCCCCACTCTGTACTCCGTTGGGACCAGGCCACTTGAACGTTCTGAAGTTCTGACGTGCGAAGAATATAACTGGATAGAACTAGGATACGTTTATCCAAGGAGAGATTGGCACGTATACATATTATTTCAAATACTTATTGCTCATGCAAATAATAATAAGATACAGAAATCATTGAATAATCTTCGTGTTTTCAAGAGATCTATTGCATAACTCGTTGCAGTAAAGTGAAAAATATTACAAGAGAAATGACCCGAACCAGCAGTTGGATTCATGACTAAATAGTAAATACATTGCCATCAATTACCCAGGTCTCACCACGTGGAGGTCGCTGCGATGAGGAGACCTACCCTATCCCGTCCCAGCCACCCAACCATGCCAGGAAAAATTAAAAGTGTTACATACATCGATAGATATTCAAAAGAAAATTAGTAAATCAAAAATATTGAGTTAGACATGCAGGAGTATATTAGAAATTGATAGATAAGGCGTATTGAAAAATCAGCAAAATCTATGGTACAAAACATAATCAAAAGTAATGGCGCGTCAATAAATAAATTATATACATGCGATTGCGTGGAATACCATACTTTTTGTTTTCCGTTATGACGTTTCTTTGGTGTAACAAGTAATTATTATAGAAAAAAAACCGAATCTTCAAAATAAACTGTTTTAGTGAATATTATGGACTGAAAGACGCAAACATTCCGAAAACATTCAGCAAACGAATACGAAAGATCATTATTCGGAAATTCATGCATTTCTCAACTTGAAAACATAATGTGAAATCAAGTTGTATCCGTGCAAAATTTCGAATGGGCTGTAACTAAAAAATGAAAATTTAACAAGCAGGATATACATCCAAGGATTGATTTTTAATATATAAAATTAAAAAATGGTCTACATACGAAGAAAACAATCCTTGAATCAAGGATAAAAATATTCTCGAATCAAGTGCTGAATATTCTTCATTCAAGAATATGTGATATTTTTGATTCAAAAAATAGCATATTCTTGATTGCAGAAATAAAATATTCTTGGATCAAATTGTTAAAGCCGTCGAGCACGTCTGGAGTCTACTATTTCTGGCAAAAGGCACAAATGAAAAAAGTCGGCTAATTTATTTTCCATTGTAAATTTCCCAAAATTGTCGTCACGAACAATTTTGTCAAAGATCAGTCCTTTCGGCGTCCAAACTACGAAATGGCACCACTTCCTTTTCGTAATGTGGAGAAGACCCTCAAGCTGATAAAAATAATTGTGTGACGTTATCAACTTGACTTCACCATTCGTAATGGACATAAATTTTATTTTTTTCGACTCTATGCCCTTCATTGGAGTCGGCTCTTTGGCAGAAACGGGACATGTCACTCCGATAATGGCCTCCTCGTCCACCAATCCATCAGGTGACGCCGCGAGGAACGGTAGCTCCTTGTCTACCACTAGACCATTGGATTCCACCGTAACTCCATATTCCGAAGCAAACTGACTGATCACCAAAGGCTCCTTTTCGATACCCCACCTTGTACTCGCGTTACCATGGAAATCGGTATAGCGAATTCGTTCAACTAATTTCACGCAAGATGTTTGTGGCGGTCGTTTGCAAATTTCACTAAATATCGAGGTAGTTAACCGCTTTCTACGCTCATCGTACCATTCGTCAGACGTGCTTTGTCCTCTACTTTGCCGTTGGATTATCAGTGTATCCACCGAATACAAGGCTTGCACGAAATCATTAGCGGCAGCCAATTTCTCTTCGGACATGTTTGGTTGCGACGGACATGCAGCGTCCGGGCCGTAGTCGGTGTCAGCGGATTGGGTGACGAAAGATTTTGATTTCGATTTGAAAGCCGGTTTTCGAGAGTGAAGAGATCGCGATTTATTTGTACAGTACTTGACGGTGAATTTCCCCGGCCCACCCATTCCTAATTTCTGACTGACTAACGCATGGAACTGTCCACCGGCATTCATCCTCACTACGGCAGATTCGCATCTTGCTTGATATGAACCGCGAAGGGTAAAATTGACATTCTTGCCCCCTATAGCCATAGCAACATGTGCGATGTACAACTCGGCCACGTTGTTGTCGACGTCCCATATCAGGCTAGAGACATGCTCAGTGAGTCGATTCATTGCCGAAAGGATCTCTTGGAAGATACCAGTCGCTTTCATATTCTGCACATTGTTTATTTCATCCGGCTTCGGATTATTTTCGCAGAAATAACCACGGTCTTTACACAACCGATGGTCTCCGAAAACATGATTCGGACCGTTTTTTATATCTTTACGCAATTCCTCGACCCGAACGTATCGCGGCTTATTAATTTCTGCTTTCCGGTGACGAACAGCAGAAGTTACTACATAACGTAGGCGTTTCAAGTTTTTGCGCAAAGAATTTCGCAGAACCACTGTACCGACCTTACGGTTGACACAGAGATCTTGCAGTCGAGTACCATAGTTTCGGAGCACATGGTTGCGACATTCAATTTTTACGACTCTACCCCCGGTCCATACGGCATAGCATCGATAAGATTCCGGTGGACGCTACTATCTCCATCTCCTATCAATTTGTTATATTTTAGGCCGTGCATTTCTAAGCTACATTTGAATCCCTCTACTATTATGTCAGATTCCATCGCGGTACTAGAACCCCCCCAGTTTTTGGCGCACTTATGATCCACGACTGATTTTGACTCCCCTTATTTCGACCTATTACAAATGAAACAATACTTGTTTCGAACCCCGATAAACAAAACTTTCTTCGTCCTATACCCTACTATTGCTGTTACACCCGAAAGAGAATCATATTTTGTACGGTAAGATCGTTTGGCCCAAGACCCATCCGCAACAACCGCTACGCAAGGGTACCCGTCTTCGTCAACGTCATCTGCCTCACGAGCCAATCTCGCCTCTTCCTTCCCAGCCTTGATCATCTCTTCCCGAGCAATATCATAATAGGCATCACTGACAATTTCGTGAAATTTATTCCATGTTTTCTTAGCCATGCAAGGCATATCTATAGCAGCGCTAATTTCTTTGAGTTGAGAAAAACCACCATCTGTGGACACAATTCCTGATACTATGGCTGAGTTTAAAGATGAGGAATCTGATTTACGGTCTTCTGAGTCTATTGATTCGATCTTATTACAAAATTTACATTTGAAGGTGATGGTTGAAATGAATCCTGTCCGACTTTCGGATATAGGTTCCATGTACGTACGTTAACTTAGCTCAACCGCTTACAAAAATCGAAATAGTATCTCTTGGATAATTTGCCGTTAATTAGCCGCTAATTAGCCGTGAAAAAATTTATTTTGTCGCGTGTCAAATTTTCGAAAAAATCGATGGCCCTGCAAACTTCACAAAAAGATAGCACAACCACGAGTAAAAAAACTACGACGGGTTAGTGATTAGTGATTTTGAATGGAACTGTAATTTGCCGCTAATTAGCCGCTGATGATCAGTTGTAGTCATAATTAGGTTGGAGCCCAAATTTTCGAAAAAACTTGAGGGTTATGGCAACTTCACACTAAGGCAGCATAACCACACGAAGAATAACTACTCAGGGTTGATTGTAGGGTATTGTGAAAAGCACAGAAATTTGCCGATAATTAGCCGCTACCGACCCATGGAATTTTGAAATTTGTCTGTACCTGAATTTTTTTAAAAAATCGATAGCAGTGCTGACTTTTCTCGGAAACAGCACAACCGTGTGCTAATTCTGCATGGAGGGTTGATCGTAAAAAAGTTTCCAAAGCACTGAAATTTGCCGCTAATTAGCCGCTACTGACCCATCGAATTTTGAAATTTGTCGGGACATGAATTTTTTTAAAAAATCGATGGCAGTGCTGACTTCTCTCGGAAACAGTACAACCGTGTGCTAATTCTGCACGGAGGGTTGATCGTAAAAAAGTTTCCAAAGCACCGAAATTGGCCGCTAATTAGCCGCTACCGACCCATGGAATTTTGAAATTTGTCGGAACATGAATTTTTTTAAAAAATCGATGGCAGTGCTGACTTCTCTCGGAAACAGTACAACCGTGTGCTAATTCTGCACGGAGGGTTGATCGTAAAAAAGTTTCCAAAGCACCGAAATTGGCCGCTAATTAGCCGCTACCGACCCATGGAATTTTGAAATTTGTCGGAACCTGAATTTTTTTAAAAAATCGATGGCAGTGCTGACTTTTCTCGGAAACAGCACAACCGTGTGCTAATTCTGCATGGAGGGTTGATCGTAAAAAAGTTTCCAAAGCACTGAAATTTGCCACTAATTAGCCGCTACCGACCCATGGAATTTTGAAATTTGTCGGAACTTGAATTTAAAAAAAAAAAACTGATGACAGTGTTGACTTCTCTCAACCTGAAACTCTGTCGAACCGTCCCCTCGCCTCTCGCCGCTGTTTCAGCCGCCAAACTGTCAGCTGTGAGTTTTTCCGTGTGAAAAATAATACTGTACATTCCTGCCCTACACCAAAAGACCACGCCCTGTAAAAGGACTAATAGGTGAAATAATATGAACATCGCGGTCTGATTATATCTCGAATAAAATTCTATTTCCACGTCCATATTTTCTGCCATCGTATGTATTAATCAACCAGGTTAACAAAACCAAAATTCCAATTTCACACGTCTGAACTCACTCGCAACTTATTTATTCTCAATAAACAATGAATTTCTTTTTAAAATTATAGATCATAGTAAATGACCACAAAAGATATCAATTGGAGAGAGAAAGAGAAATGTAATATAAATGATATAAAATTGTAAAATTCAGTTTGGGCGAAAAAAATTAAGTTTCATTATTCTCTCCTGTGTCCCCCGAAACGGTTATTTTTTAAAAATCGTTCGTGGTCGTTTGGTGGTGTTTGGTAGTATATTTTTCAAGTTTGGTGGCGAATAGTTCTTCAAAATTCGAGAAACTCAATTTTCAGCGTGAAGTTAGAAAATACAACACACAGGTGTAAAGAGTAAGGCAAAGATAAAATACATGAGCGAATAGTACGAGTAGTACGGATATGTATACAGAGTTACATAATGAATAAGGTGTCTACAGGGACTAATATCTGTAACAATTGAAGTAAATATATTTTTTCGAATTGTATCGCAGTAAAAAGATGTTTTAAAAAATTTTAGTCAACTTCTTTAACATATATGAGCAGCTTCGGTTTCACTCGATGGTTGGTGCCTAAAACTTGAGGCTTAGTACTTGTGTCGTTGTACTCAATCCAAGTGCAGTCTCTTCTTCTGCAAATTGCAGTGTAATACCCTATTTTCTGTCTCGTCGTTGTCGCGGGGCCAGAGTATACGATGATGCCTGCAAGCTTATACATAGATTGGTCAGTACCACGAATTCTTGTGCATATCTTTCCCAACGCAATTTCTGGCTTTCCGGTCACGGTATAAATATCTATGCAAACCAGCATCTCTGAAAAATTTATAAAAGAAGGAGAAAACACAATATTACAACCTTGATAGAAAGGGATAAATAAAAGACACCATCGACAATTTAGGGGGGGGACTACTCCTTCAGTCCTTGAATTTACTATTGCAATTTCATAGAATCCGTGCCATCTCTTTATTTCTGCGTTAAATAAAAATGTGTTTGAATATTTTTGCTCAAAATTGTGTATAGAATGAGTTGTTGAGCCCTTTTTCGCGTTTGAGATACATGGACTTCGATATTTGGAGATATATACGTCAACGTCGAAATCGACCAGGGCACCCCCTTAAATCACTTCAGAATAAATCGGACGAATAACTGTTTTCTATTTATCAAATTTTCAGCTCCTGACTTGTAGGCAATGAGATAATTAGTATTATTTTCCACATGAAGATAAGATTATTGTTATAGTAGACTAAAACCTAAGCGACACGTATTATTTTTCATCAACCGTTAAACGCTTCAAGGGGGTGAAGCCACCTTCCAGTTTTTTGTTTTGTCATTGAGAAAGTTACATTTTTCATTTCTCGTTGTAAGAAAACTTTTCCAGTAGGATTGTAGAAAAAATATTACGTTCTTGTGGGTGAAACTGCCAAAACGCTTCTTGACGTACCTTACTTTGGAGGGTAGTTTCACCACATTGAAGTCTTTAATGGCAGATGAAAAAAAATCACATCACTTAGTTTTTATTTTACCATAACATATTACAAAAGAAATTAAATCTGAGAGATCGACCTGGGATACCTTCCTTGCATGTCAGAGAAGCTTGTATAAATTGAGTAAAATTTCTTAAAATTCAACCAATTTGTGCATTGATATACGGTTGAACAAATTTTTATTCAACTTGAAGTAATCTGTTGTTTACTTCGCTTATTCCACATGAATAAATCTGTTATCTCCATTAGCAATACGATCAATATGCATTTTACCAAAGCTTTCATTTCGGAGGACAATCTACGTTGCTGAATCTAAAAAATTTTTTCATGTAACGCAAGCGTGTCTTATGCGTTTTTTCATACGTGTTTTATATACCCAAAGTACCCGTCTTTACGAAGTTACGGTGAGTTTGCGAATGCGCACGCGCAGAGTACACAAGAGACCACTTTCAAGTCCTAGGAATTAAAAATGGTCTTTGCTTACCACGCGCACGCGAATTCCCAGACAAATCAGCAATTGATGCACAATACACTATATTTAATCAAACAGATTTTACAAAAATACGTTCCTATCACGAAAAAATCTATATTTTGCATTTTGTGAAATTACACTAAACTTTATTTAGTTTGAACACATTTTCATTTCAGATTGAATGGAGGGATTCCCGAAAATATTTTGTTACGATAAATAACTCATTTCTCTGAGTGTACCTCGATATTTTTGAAGTCAAATTCTGTATATCATCTTACCATTCGTGAACTCGACCTCTACTTCGCTTCCACATAAATCGCAATGCCGTTTCCTGTGGATACGGACATGGTCATCAATCACGTTAAAAAAATTTTCTTTATTCGTCATGTGTTTGATATTGACACCAGCTGTGACCAATTTTACATTACGTGGCTTACATTCCTTTGGACAAATCAGTTTTTCTTGAAAACTCGGCATTTCGCTCATCAGTTCAGCGTATAAGGTATCGACGCTAGTAACGCAGTCCACCAATTGAGACACATTTTTTTTGGCTCAATTTTCTTAAATTTTAATAAAATCTGTGCCTCTAATTTATAAGTGTGCTTTCGAAATTTTTTCTCCATTGTGTCCGTGATAATGTTAAAAAAGATCATTACTTTTTCTGTTGGCTACAACGTAATTCCCGAAATTGGTATGATCATAAACCGCAGATAAAAGCACTTGATAAATACTATCAAACGCACATGTATTGTTGAACGAGAAATGACCTCCGTTTATTTCAGTATACTCTAACATCATGGAAGTGCCATTTTTAAGTATAGGAAGGTTTTTTGATTTTGAGGCAGATGAAAGAGTATCAAGAATTTTTTGTTCACCGTCACCCAAGTACAAGCTGTTCGTTTCTTTTTTTTACATTCGTCTTTGGCATCTTTCTCAGCTAGACCTTTGTGATTTTCTAATTCAGTGTACGCAATTTTTTCCGCAATTCGGTCATATTGATGACAGGCTTCACAAATTCGCCTTCGATTATAACTGTCGCTTTCATTTTCTAACGGTAAAGATCAGCCTGGGTGAGCATGAACTTTTTTCTTACATACAACACAATGGTATAGATCGCTTGGTTCTTCACCTCTGTTGCACTTTTTACAAGTTGCATCAATCTTTGTTGCATTTTCATTATGTTCCTTTAAAGGGGCACTTTTATGCTTACGTTTTCTGCAGCTCACGTCATTCGAATTTGTGACATTTGGTGGAATATTTTCTTTATATACTCTCTGTTATCATTATCAATCAATGAAAACTCTTTTGTCGGATTTATCCTAATGTCTTCATCAATCATTGTACTATTTACAAATAATTCATCAACGATATTAATATCAAGACCATTCATATTACTTTTCGTGTCCTCATCTTCATTCTCAGTTGACCTAACAGTGCTTAACATATTTTCGTCAATAGTTTCATCCGTGTTTTCGACATCTTCATTATAACTCCGGTGGTTCTTAATGGACAGCACAGAGGCCCCAGTGTCTTCCGTCGCATTTCTGTCTATAATTGTACGTTTCTCTTCATAGTATTTGATCAACCTCTCGGTTAATGCATCGACCCTCAAACGTCTTCTTTCGAAACCAAGTATCTCATTTTTTATTAATTTAAATTCGCTTTCCACTGGTGCACTAGACCCTGGACGTTTATTGCTAACTTTCCATTTATCGCTACATATTTTTGACCACATCGGAATGTGTTTCACTTCTTTTATTAGCCGTTGTGCAAATTTTGCGTGATAATATGCATTGACTCTTTCTCCAGTTTCTGAGGCTACGATCACATCAACTTTCTGTTTGAGATTCAGCACCCAATGGTCCCATAAATTGATGGCGAAATTTTCTTCATTCTTGACTACTTCTTCGGTTTCAGCTTCTTCAGATTCAGCTTTGTAGGTTTCACATTTTTTTTTATCAGACTCATCTTTTTCGGCTAGCAAATCCTCAACGTCAAACTCTGTCGTTTTACCAGTTATTAAATTTTGCAAACTTTTTCTATACGTTTCACACAAAGTGTCATCGTTTTTATTCAATATTTTGCCATCTGTTGGGCTTAGTGAAACGACGAGAAGAGCTTTTATCAGTTCTCGTACAGATTCTTCGCTGTCACACAAAATTAGTCGCCCGATACATGCCAGATAAAAGGTTTTAATTGAAGGATTGTCATCTTTAAGAAAATTCACCCTGAGCTTGATATAATGAGCAACGTCGATACATATGTGTGTGTCAAGGACAGCTGCCGTTTTACATGCATCACAAAATTGTTCGATAGTTTTAAAATTAGTGAATGTCCACACGCAAGCCGTAAGTAATGCTCTGGAAGAGTCACAGATCTGAAAGTAATATGTCAAACTTACGTACGACGTTGAAGTATGATTGACATCCAATAATTTACACTTAACTCTTTCATGCATACATTTTTCCTTACACGCGATTTACTTTAAATTTTGCATACATGGGCTTTTGGGGGCGCTGATTACACATCTGAGTTCGAGATTTAAAAATTCACAATGGCGGATCCAAAATGTCGGACGTAAATTCAAAAAGCTATTTCATTTTGATAAAACTTTATGTTACATGCTTTTTGGGGTCACTGCTTATGAATTTGAACTCGAAATTCGAAGATTCAAAATGTCGGATCCAATATGACGGATAGACAGAAACAACCAAAAACAAATTTAAGACTTCTGTACAATTTTTGGGTGTATACTAAGTTTATTTAAAAGTTGGCATTCAGAGGTAAATTGGCAGAAAAAGATTTTTTCATGGGAAAGTACGAATTTTGACCATTTGTTTATATATGCTATTTTCGCAGTGAATAAATAAATTTTATATTTTTTTTAGACTTAGAAATATTATAGGGACCGCGTGGATCCAAAAAACTCGGCAGTTATTACCAAAAAAATAGTTTAATAAATAAAAAGCTACAAAAAAGGAGTTACAAATGAAGTTATTCGAAAGTGCGCAAGCGCCAAAAAAAGCCTCACTATGTAAAATACAGCAGTCCAGTTGTGCGTGTACGCTAACATTGTTATACCGCACTCTTCGGAAATGGAGCACCTTACGCTTGCTTCACAGACTTCGAAAATCGAACCTTGGAAGCAGATGTAGCAAAAACAAATAATTTCGTATTGGGGGCACCCAAGTCACGTCAACCTCAAAGAAGACCAATAAGAAATTTTTTCATTTCAATATACAGTGGACCCTCCGAATAAACCCGGGCAATGCGGAAAGGGGTAGCGTTTTTCTCGGAATTCGGGTTCCCCCACTATGCGTCACCACTTTCGCCGGCGAAATTTGTGCGCTGCCGTCTCCTAAGAGCCGGCATCCTACTCTTACGTTACGCACGATGTTTGTTTACGTATTGTGTGCTGCATTCTATTGTGTAGTAATACCAAAACTTGCTTCTTGATATGTAATAGGTCCTGATATCGGTAATTCTTTCGCTGCTGGGTCAACAACCCAAGCATGCAGTTCATTATCGAATTCTGAACTAATCGATTTCCTTTTCATATTTTTCGAGCTAATTTTTTGCGAAGATTTATTGATAATATTGTATACACATATCACATACATATTGGAAGCATAAACGTTAAAATAAATAATAGAATAAACGTTGATTAGTCAATATTTCCAATCGAATCATTAATAACCTACTACTGACGCCCCCGAATATACTAAAAATGCTTCTTCCCCGAGCGGGCATATTCAGAGGGCAGCGTATGAAATTCGAGCGCGCGGCTTATGTGCCCTGAAGTGGGGGAAGCGCCCGAGCACGGATTAGGAGAAGCGCCCGAGCACGGATTAGGAGAAGCGGCACTATTGAGAGGGGGTTTATTGAGAGGGTCCACTGTATATTTGTACCTACATGAAGTTCATTTACTTACTACTTGTTTTGGAAATTTAGCCCTATACTTGATCATTTGTTGTAGCCAGTTTTGGATTGATGCAGTATCCTGACTTTCAGACAGCATTTGAGCTACTGAAAATTGTCCGGCGGGTGGTCTTATGACACATATATATAAAAATATCGATTTAGACTTTTTCCCTGGTACATGTTCGATTTTTGACGTTATGCCAGATGTTGCATCAATTATTAATAGTACATCATCAGCATATTGATTCCATAATCGTATCTGACGTTTCGAAAAGAAGTGTACATAAAAAGGATCTGTCCCGATGTTTTGTATGGTATTTTCTCCCAATGTACTGTGCTACATTATCTGAAGTGCTTTCACGGGATTTTTATCAAAATACTGGGAGGCAATATATTCATATTTTGCTCGTCTTAGTACCGAATTTTTGTACAAAATGGGAGGTTCGGGGTCACCCTCGCGCATTACATTTCTTCCGATTTCTGCTCTATAAGCATCTGCCGACTTATGACATAGTTCTTTAGATATTGTTGTTCGCTTGGGATTGCGAAGCTGACGCTTACCACATTTTCCATCGCCTTTAGACAAAGAACATTCAATCATCGTGTTCTGATCGTTGGAAAAATTGTCAATTTTGCATTCGATCTTGTTACCACACTTGCATTTTCCTGAAAGCATCAAATACTAATACTAGGACGACTCTTGAAATTAGTCTTCTACATATTTTATACGGCCACAACATGGCTGACCGGGTTAAAGCCGTACACTCTAGCTTCGAAAAATATAAATAAGACCAGCGCATCATCGTCCGGGTGTCAGAGCGGGGTCTCGTACACTTTTTTATGTTCCCTCGGTAATTTGATGTAAATTTATGTTTTTCATTGTGCTGAATCGAATTTTCGAGGTTATCAGACCCAATAATGGTCATGTAGAATAAAGACAAACTTCAAAGTTGATATTTAGAAATATTGTGAAAGTTCTATTTTTATTTCAGTGGTTCAAACTACGAAGTTGAAATTTCTTTCATTGATGCCAAAACATATCTTGTTCAAGTTTTGAGGCAAAAAAATAAATGAGTGACGTTTGATTAGTTGCGGTATTGGATGTATCATTACAATAATACCGTTTCATTTTCAAACCTTCCACCTACCTGCAATTCAATTCGACTTTATATTCTGAAAGCTCTTAAGGTAGTAGCCCGGTGTGGCGACCGAAATTTAGACGTTTTTTCATGATTTTTTTTTACAAAGTAAATAAAATGCTATCGTTTTAAAATTTTTACATGTTTTTATTGGTGTTTTGAAGTATATAAAAAAAATTTTTTAAAGTTAATTTTACATCAATTTGTTTAAAATTTTTGACGTCAATATGGAGTCCTCAAAGAAAAGATGAGTTGGTTCGGGGAAACACACAGCCTTCCAAAGTCATCTGAAATAAAAAATTCAAAGAGATTATTATTCTGTAGACTTCATTTTAGGTCCCGAACCTTAAATATACATAAAAATAAAAAAACAAAAACAAAATGGCGGACTTGTGAAAAAAGTTCTCAAAATCTAATTTTTTTTCTTCATAAATTGTTTAAATAAAATAGTTTATAATTGGAAAATTAAATGTTTTAAAGGTTCGGCATCTAGATATGTGTGTCTAGAATAACGGGTTAAATTTTTAGCTAAATCGGTTGAATAGTTTTGAGTCAGTGATTCCCCGAAGTTTCGAAAACATAGTTTTGAGAAAAACGCTTTTAAAGTTTTGACAACAGATTTTTTTCAATAAAATTATACTTACATTAATCAGCTATGCCTGGTGCATAGAGCAGTCCTTCCGTTTCCTCAAAATTGTCATTTTCAGCAGCTTTTAGAGCTCTATGTAAAGTTCTGGCTTCTTTGGAGTTGGCTTCTGTAGTTTTCTCTACCCTCAAAATCCGTGCATTGTCAACATCGTCAGCGTAGTCTCTGGCTGTTTGTCCTAATGTAACGCCCATTGTCTCCATAATTTTGAGTACAGGTAGAAAACCCTCATTAAAGATGCAAGCGGCGGTATAGGTAGCAATTTCCAGAACGTTTTTCCCAGTAAAAGTATGCTTCGGAGCAAAATTCCATACACAGTGATTAAAACTTTCGTTGTTATTTTGCGTGTTCCCGCCCAAGCATCTTTTCAATAAATCGTCGGACGCCAAAGTCTCGTACACAGGTTTTATGAGATTTGTAACTTGTTCGTTAAACGTTACTGGGTGTTCATAAGTGCTCTCTTGATTTTCCGCTTTGAGCTGTTGATACTTGCACCAAGAATCTGAGCAGTAAGAGTGCTCAGGGTTTTCGTCTGTTGATGTCATGTGGTAGAATGTAGCCCACACGGCTTTCTTCATTTCTTCGAGAGAATGACAGTTTCTGGTGATTGCCAAACCGTAGTACATAGACATTTTTAACATAATCTTGTTAGTTAATTGCAACGGTTTAGGTTTTGGTGGCTCAGCGCTGGTCGACGAGTCTCTCTTTATCCTACGCTTTTTCGGAGCACTTTCCTCGGTACTCTTCACTTTTACGGCCATCTTCGTGTTCTTAGCTGCATCCAATTGTTTTTTCACTTTTGCGTACTCGGTAAGAGTTTTTTTTACACCTTGAAGTGCTCGGTACATTCTTTTCTTCACATGCAATACGCATTCTTGCTTCTGGCGTGTCACACGCTTTCATACACACTACGGCGCGCTCTCTTATTTTAGCTATAACTTTAAGAATAATTGAAATTTATGTCTGAAATTTTTACAGCATATTTTTAAGATGTTTTTCTTCCGAAAAATGTAAAAAAAAAAAAATCGATTTTTTGAACCCGTCACACCGGGCTACTACCTTAACGTAGCACATGAACAAATCAAGTTATTAGAACCCAATCGTGTGAAGCTAAACCCGTTAGATTATGGGTTCTCTACATTTCGTTCTCTCGACGAAATTTTAGTCCCTAATAAAATAACTTCATTGTTCACTGCAATCGACGAACTCATACCTAATTGTAAATGTCAAAACTTTGTGCAAAAATTTTGTGTTTGTATATCAGCGGGAGTGCCATGCATTTCTTTCTGCGTTTGTTGTTCATCAAATTATTGTGACAATCGTTATAACTAATAATATCATCTGTAACGAGCTATTCAAAATAAGCCGAGCCGCTAACGTTCATTGAATTTCAAGATGAATACCACTTACAAATTTTGTCAATTAAAAAATGTTCAAAAAACAGTTTAGTACTTTATTCCAATTGGAAATATGTAAATATGTATGAAACAAGTATTTTTAAAAGTCGTTGAAAATCATAACCGATGACCGCCAAGCATTGAAGCACGGTATTACTAGCGATATATTACGTGGACCATAAGTACGACTTTTTGATGTTTTCTGCGATTTGCACTTAAAATATCAACTTTCCGAAAAATATACAACAGACAATAAGTATTTGAAATTTGAACATTTATTGGATAAAGTCAGAGTGCCAAATCAAAATTTCATTACCTTCCCGAAAAGTTAGGAAGAACTAAGTTTGGCCAAAAATGAGCCATACATCGAAAGCTAACCATAATTGGGCCTAGTAAACCTCGAAAATTTGATTCAGCACACCCAAAAACATAAAGTCACATCAAGTTACCGAGGGGACCTCAAATGTATACGAGACCCCTCTCTGGCGCCTGGACTAAATTTTTCTGTTCAGTATATCGGTACAAAAAAGCTGTGTCAAGAGATAAAACAGTGAACCCCTCGATGAACACTTCAGAATAATCTAGAACAACAAATTATGCTGCGTGAAATTGAATTTTTCGGTAAGAAAAATAAAAGTAAAAAAAAATTGATAACTGAATCTGGCAATTTGGAAAAAATGAGCCATTGAATGAATGTTTTGAATATCGATTGCAAAATGTAAAATGAATTCTGTTGATTAACAAATGTTTTTTTTTTTTATAAACTGTTATAAAGAAATTGTATAAGTATTGATAATAAACTTTGTCAAAGAATAAAACCTTCCAAAGCTGAAAAACTAAGTTCAAAAATGATTTTCAGAATGCGGAAAATTGACATAGATAATTTTTGCTGCAGAAAAGCGATTTTGACATATGACATTTAAATAAAAATTATCAACGACAATATCTAAAAAGGGGAAAACATTATAAGAACAATTTAAAATGTTCAATATTTTTTACTAAAGTTGTTTGTAACAATTTAACAATAATAGCTTCAGGAAGAAAAATAAGAAAACACATTTTAGATAAAATGGTTTATATTCGAAAAAAATGTTTGAACAAAATCAATAGATTTTGTTGAAAACGATGAGAAAGATTTGTTTACTTGCATCACCGACAGGAAGTCACAGAATCTCGAACTTTCTGAGAAGCAAAGTGATTCTAATTTGATTCATTCAATTCCAATCTTTAGATGAAAAGTTACATGGTAACTCATTTATGAAAATACGAAATATCCGAATAAAAACTGAGCAACAAATAGCCAACTGGAATCGAAATCTTGCAGTCCAATTTTTTTTGGAGCATGAAATTTCTTCTTCCATATGTGCCGTGGCTCGGCAACAATTGATGATGTTTCTCATTAACATTCACACACCCGAAATGAATTAAAAAATAAGACGGGCTTTCGGTGGTTCTGCAGTAACTGAGTGTTTTCGAGGTTTCTTTTCGGGTCACTCTAACTGTTAAACTATTTGTTGAATGGGTGTTGTCGCTGACTTTTGTCCGTAAAATTTTATGCTCTACAAAATTGGTCAAATGCATTTTTGCTCTACCTGTATCCGTTCTCGCAGCGTTCGCGCAGAAAATGACAGCGGTGCAAAAATATGCTGTTTTTTTATTGTGTCTAATTTTTTTCTTAAAAAATGTACCAGGCTGGAATTCCAGCAACTCAGATTCATATTGCGTATTGTCCTGAAGATTGCCAGTATTTTTTTATATAAACTTTGAAATTATTGGAATTTAAAATGCTCATGTGACATATTAAGCCTCAATATTTCGTGGGTCTACTGTTTCCGACACTACTTTGTAGTGTGGTTGTATTTACCTTTGATACTTCCAGATGTTGCAGATCGATTCAAATGATGATTTTTGAAGCATAAAGCATGGCGGAGACGTACGGTGTTCCATATATAAGAAGACAACATCTCAGTCCACATGTTAGGCTTCAAAATCGTATGGTATCGAACGCTCTTTTTACCATTTTTTTTTCGCCGAGATAACGTTTCCGTTACCATTCCGTTAAACTCTGTCTTGGGTATAGATATGACAAAAAAATCTGGGGAATCGATGCTTTCATCTCCTGCTGTCAAACTGCCAAACGTTGAATTATCTAACGATTTATTTTCGTTTTCAATAAACAAAAGTTTGTCTTTCAATTCAAAGCGGTTATTCACAACATAAGAATGAATTGTTGACGTTTTAATGCAATTATTCAATTCTTGTCGAATACTTTCCCAGACAGCAATTGTTTTTTCGACAATTGATCGATCGGCTCGAAGTATTTGTCCCTTGTAGCGTAAAACTGTTTCGGTGAGAACATTTTTATCAACAACAGACGGTTTTCCGCGTCTCTTTACTGGATTCATCTTCAAAAATAGTTTCGGACACTAGTAAGAATAGAAATATTAACTGTTTTCGGAAAGACCATCAGGCGACTGAATGAAATAGTGTGTAGAATTAACAAATGCAAAGCGTACAAAACGACCGTGCGACGTGGGTGGCGCAATTAAGAAATAACAAAAGTGCGCGCGAATTTTGAAGGAAGATATTTAAACTGGAGTTGAATGCAATAAGTACATTGGCAATGGCATAAATTGAAGGCTATTGCCGGATAAGAATAGTAATTTGGCCCACGAAACCTTTTGGGCTAATTATGGTTTTATTACGTTGGTACAGTCAAAAAAAAAGTGCTCGACACGAATGTTGTCCCCAAACCCACTCCCCCCTTCTGTTGACCTTACCACCCCAGAAAACCCAGTTTTTCGGCTTTGTTTCTTAACTTACCGCCAAGTCAACGAATCCTTATGAAAAAATACGGTGTATAGAGAAAGTAAAATTCTTTCAACTTAATTTTTTACAGATTTTTTTTCACCCCCTCCCCCTTCAAAAAAAATTTCTAAATTGTTTAAACATTTTTTTCTCGACAACTAAGGTAGAAGCAGATTTTGAATTTCTGCTCTGAGTGTATTTTGACTCGAAAAACACTCTCTATTTTTTTGAAATTTTACAAAATGGTGGAACACACTGAAAATTATGAAATACTGTTATTTTCGTCAGTTTTGGCTGTTTCTACACTTTGTTTTACTTTGAATGAGAAAAAACAAGTTTTTCAACAAGAAAAAACATGCAACCAAATATTTTCTACCCAATATAATACTTATACGATCGATCGCACATATATATGTATGTTTTGAAATACATGACAAGAAATTATTGCATACTGACTTTTTCATGTCAATTGACAATGTATTTCCCAATTTCACACACGCACAAACACACACACACACACACACACACACGCCAAATTACTATGCTTATCCGGCAATAGCCTTTAATTGGCAGAGATAATGTCAATTTCCTCTCCCTTGCTTAAGTGACGTAGTCAGGGCTGCACATCATAGGGATAACTGATGCGACACATGATACACGCGTGCGGAAACCAGCCTCCATGACCTATGTGAAGTTGACCCTACCACTGCGAATTTTAAAACTTATCCTTTTTTTGGAATCATTTAGTGATCGTTAAGTGCTGTTTGGTAGTCAAATATTGAGATTTGGTGATGGGTAGCTGTTTCCAAATTCGAGAAACAAAATCTTCAGCGTAAAGTTAGCCACTGCACTTTGACTTTTGACATCTTTTTTCAGACGAAAGAACATAATTGTTGATAAAAAACCTTCTGTGAAGTATCACCAAAAACTGCACTGTTGAGAAGTTGTGAATTTAAAAGAAAAAAAAACAATTAAATTCCAAAAATTTGTAACTCCCTAACAGTGCACTTTTGGGGGCTGCTTCACTGACGTTTTTTTATTGGCAATAATACCCTCTCTGCGAAAAAAATTTGTAAAGACTTGAAGTGGGGCGACTAACTTCACGCTGAAAATTGAGTTTCTCGAATTTTGAAGAACTATTCGCCACCAAACTTGAAAAATATACTACCAAACACCACCAAACGACCACGAACGATTTTTAAAAAATAACCGTTTCGGGGGACACAGGAGAGAATAATGAAACTTAATTTTTTCGCCCAAACTGAATTTTACAATTTTATATCATTTATATTACATTTCTCTTTCTCTCTCCAATTGATATCTTTTGTGGTCATTTACTATGATCTATAATTTTAAAAAGAAATTCATTGTTTATTGAGAATAAAGAAGTTGCGAGTGAGTTCAGACGTGTGAAATTGGAATTTTGGTTTTGTTATCCTGGTTGATTAATACATACGATGGCAGAAAATATGGACGTGGAAATAGAATTTTATTCGAGATATAATCAGACCGCGATGTTCATATTATTTCACCTATTAGTGCTTTTACAGGGCGTGGTCTTTTGGTGTAGGGCAGAAATGTACAGTATTATTTTTCACACGGAAAAACTCACAGCTGACAGTTTGGCGGCTGAAACAGCGGCGAGAGGCGAGGGGACGGTTCGACAGAGTTTCAGGTTGAGAGAAGTCAACACTGTGATCAGTTTTTTTTTTTTAAATTCAAGTTCCGACAAATTTCAAAATTCCATGGGTCGGTAGCGGCTAATTAGCGGCCAATTTCGGTGCTTTGGAAACTTTTTTACGATCAACCCTCCGTGCAGAATTAGCACACGGTTGTACTGTTTCCGAGAGAAGTCAGCACTGCCATCGATTTTTTAAAAAAATTCATGTCCCGACAAATTTCAAAATTCGATGGGTCAGTAGCGGCTAATTAGCGGCGAATTTCGGTGCTTTGGAAACTTTTTTACGATCAACCCTCCATGCAGAATTAGCACACGGTTGTGCTGTTTCCGAGAAAAGTCAGCACTGCTATCGATTTTTTAAAAAAATTCATGTCCCGACAAATTTCAAAATTCGATGGGTCAGTAGCGGCTAATTAGCGGCAAATTTCGGTGCTTTGGAAACTTTTTTACGATCAACCCTCCATGCAGAATTAGCACACGGTTGTGCTGCTTCTGAGAAAAGTCAGCACTGCCATCGATTTTTAAAAAAAATTCATGTTCCGACAAATTTCAAAATTCGATGGGTCAGTAGCGGCTAATTAGCGGCAAATTTCGGTGCTTTGGAAACTTTTTTACGATCAACCCTCCATGCAGAATTAGCACACGGTTGTGCTGTTTCCGAGAAAAGTCAGCACTGCCATCGATTTTTTTAAAAAATTCATGTCCCGACAAATTTCAAAATTCGATGGGTCAGTAGCGGCTAATTAGCGGCAAATTTCGGTGCTTTGGAAACTTTTTTACGATCAACCCTCCATGCAGAATTAGCACACGGTTGTGCTGCTTCCGAGAAAAGTCAGCACTGCCATCGATTTTTTAAAAAAATTCATGTCCCGACAAATTTCAAAATTCGATGGGTCAGTAGCGGCTAATTAGTGGCAAATTTCAGTGCTTTGGAAACTTTTTTACGATCAACCCTCCATGCAGAATTAGCACACGGTTGTGCTGCTTCCGAGAAAAGTCAGCACTGCCATCGATTTTTTAAAAAAATTCATGTCCCGACAAATTTCAAAATTCGATGGGTCAGTAGCGGCTAATTAGCGGCAAATTTCGGTGCTTTGGAAACTTTTTTACGATCAACCCTCCATGCAGAATTAGCACACGGTTGTGCTGTTTCCGAGAAAAGTCAGCACTGCCATCGATTTTTTAAAAAAATTCAGGTACAGACAAATTTCAAAATTCCATGGGTCGGTAGCGGCTAATTATCGGCAAATTTCTGTGCTTTTCACAATACCCTACAATCAACCCTGAGTAGTTATTCTTCGTGTGGTTATGCTGCCTTAGTGTGAAGTTGCCATAACCCTCAAGTTTTTTCGAAAATTTGGGCTCTAACCTAATTATGACTACAACTGATCATCAGCGGCTAATTAGCGGCAAATTACAGTTCCATTCAAAATCACCAATCACTAACCCGTCGTAGTTTTTTTACTCGTGGTTGTGCTATCTTTTTGTGAAGTTTGCAGGGCCATCGATTTTTTCGAAAATTTGACACGCGGCAAAATAAATTTTTTCACGGCTAATTAGCGGCTAATTAACGGCAAATTATCAAAGAGATACTATTTCGATTTTTGTAAGTCGTTGTGCTGAGTTAACGTACGTGTTCCATGTCAGCAAACGTACAATCATAAGGTGGATGAAAAGCTAATTTTTTGATACTGCTCAGGAAGTGATTTATATCCACTATTCTTCTGCCGGCCAACTCGAATGGTGGAGTGGATTCGATTGTCATGCGAATATTACGCAACGATTATATTTGAATTTATATGTTTATTCAAACAGAGAATTGAGTTATAATTGATAACAACAAATGGTGAGTGCGGGCGTTAACGTTATATTAAAATTTAATTAGGCGTGCGTTACGCCTGGAAGCAGTATTGAGACTGCTCACACGGCCTCTCGCCGGGCTCGGCGACAGTGCATACAAAGTGCATAATCGCGTAATTTGAGCACTGCTGCCGATAAGGAAGCCAAGCGCACAAGGCGGGCTACGCTGCACGATGAATTTCGTACTCATTTAAATGATCCCCGGCATGTTCCTACGAGAGGATATAAAACTGTTACATTTTATTAGAAATGTTCCAGCCCTATCACACGATCTTAGATTGATCCATTATCCTTTCAAATCGCAACTCATGGTCTTCTACCACATTATTATTGGTTGTGGGCGAAAAACTTACGGATGTGCTTGTACCTACAACTGCCGTCTCCTTACGGGCTCCCGTTATAGAAATCGGAGAGTTGGGTATCACCTCCGAGCAAAACAGATCGACTGCGACGAATTCTGTTGGAGATCTGACCTCGTCAAACTCGATAACATAATCTGTTATCGTGTCTTCGGTTGGCGTGTCTTCCGCTACCAACTCTTCGTCGATCATTTGGCTCGCAGCAATTGCACATTGACCATATATTATGTAACCGATTGACAAGTATGTACAAAACATCAGAGCCGGTCTGATTTGAGTCCTGACCCCCAGGTGGGTGTTGTTTCAGATGAATGTTTTACTTATATTTACAAATTTTTCTTCAGAAATAGTCGAAAAATGTAGGTTATTTCAGCTTCGTAAAACTTATTTTTTAGGTAATCGCGGGGCATATGATAGTAATGTTTCTTAATAGAAAATGTTTAAGTTTTTCTCGTAATTGTAGTTGTTACGTCCGTGAGTAGAGTTTACTCCTGAGCGGTAGGAATAAACCGGTTCGCTTCACTTTTACGTTCCAGGTTAACTGGAAATCAGTATGAGGATTAATAAAAAACGAAGTGTACTGTATGAAGCTATGTCTTACTTATATATTTATTTCAAAAAGCTGATAGTCTGGATGTGAAGTTGTCGAGAGTTAGAAAAGGAATGTCGCTAGAGACTTGAAACGTACGGGGTGCAGAAAAGGTGTTAAGATGCTGAAGGAAGGGAATGGAATTAGATGAGTAAGCGCGATAGTGAATAGCGCGAGACTAGGTAGAGATAAGAGGACAGGACAGAGACCATGAGATTCATATAAGAACTGTGAGAAAGTTAGCGAGTAGGAAAAATTAGAGAGAAGTGGTATGCTGGACGTAACAAAGCATAGAAAGATAAGGTATGGAACGAGCTTTATCGATTTGAAGCTGTTCTTCGTTTGTGTCGAACTCTTTTGTCTTCAAATCACCTACGCAACGGGTTTCTTTTCGTTTTTTATTGTCCTTCGTTACTTCTTGCTTTAGCGTCCAGCAAAAATCTGCCATCATGTTGACATTCCACTTCCCTTGATATCGACTCTCCATTTCACTTATGTCTTGATGGAATCTTTCTCCCTGTTCTTCACTGCACTCTCCAAGATTTTCAGGAAAGTAGTCAAGGTGAGAATATAAAAAGTGTAACTTAAGATTCATCGAGCAACCTAAATTTTCGGATTTTTCCAGCAGCTCTTCATCTAAAGCCTCGTAATTCTCACTTTTGTCATTTCCCAAAAAGTTTTTGGAAATATTTTTAAGACTTAGCCAAGCTACTCTCTCATTGTCGTTTATTTGTTCAACGAATTCACCGTTCTGAAATAAACTCTGAATTTGGGGTCCATCAAAAATTCCCTCTTTCAAATTAGCATCACTTATAGCGGGGAATTTATAGTTTTTTGAAGGTTACATTTTTTTCTGGTTTTACAATTAATGGAACGTTGGCATATTGGATTTTATTTTTAGTTTGTATTCCAATGAGTAGTAATTTGGACACAATGATTGCTTGCGCCTGTAACCAGGGCACCTCCACGTGGTGATGGTGGGCAACAGAACCGTCTGGTAGAGTCCATGGGATAACGGCGTGTATGCCGTCATGGCAGGCACAAGCGATAAATGCTTTACGATGCAGGGATTCGGAAACCCCGTATCGGCATCTGGGCATGTGTCTGGTTAATGTTTTACAACACTTTTTGGGAAATAATAAAAGTGAGAAATACGAGGCTTTAGTGAAAGAGCTGCTGGAAAATTATGAAGATTTGGATTGCTTGATGAATCTTAAGTTGCACTTCTTACATTCTCACCTTGACTACTTCCCTGGAAATCTTGGAGAGTACAGTGAAGAACAGGGAGAAAGATTCCATCAAGACATAAGTGAAATGGAGAGTCGATATCAAGGGAAGTGGAATGTCAACATGATGGCAGATTTTTGCTGGACGCTGAAGAAAGAAGTTACGAAGGAAAATAAAAAACGAAAAAGAAACTCGTTGCGTAGGTCATTTGAAGACAAAAGAGTTCGACACAAACGAAGAACAGCTGCAAATCGATAAAGCTCGTTTCTTACCTTATCTTTCTATGCTTTTTTGAACGATTTTTGGTAAATTTCTAACTGATTCACATTAACAGATTTTTTATTTGGATTTAGTGCATCACAATAGGTGAGAAATAAATTTAATCATGTTGAATCAATTTTTTTATTACTGTAAATACAATTTATAGCAAATTTTACGGATTTTTTTGCAATTTATTTATATTTTCAAGCTCCTACAGGCAAAATAAACTTCACATTTATACTCAGCGGATCGAATCTCATGTAAAACTTATATGATTTATATTTAGAAATTTTTTTTTCATCAAAACTGCAGTTTTTTCCATTTTGTACGGTTTTTTGCACTTTTCTCAAAATTTTGAGGGCGTTTCCGGACCAAACGGACTTCAGATTCGGATTCAGCGCGTCTAAATACATAAAGGTAGGTGGGTCTGTTCAAATGTACACACCACATTTTTTTTGTGGGCCGGGGTAATTTTCCTCGATAACACTAAACAGTTTCCACACCGTTGACGGATGTATCATGCTTGCATTTAAAATTTGCAAGCAATACCAGTCTAATACAATCATAATTTCTCAGGAATCTTTTGTACCATCGTGGCACACATTTTTTAACAGTTTTATCACAGCATGTTTCGCCGATGATTTTTCGGCAGATGTCGAACCAAATGCAGCCTTCTTTTTTATACAACTCGATTCGTAACAATTGCAATAAATATGCATCTAGCTCGCCACTTTCCTGGCAAAAAATCACCCGGGCTTGAGCTAATCGCTCGTTGTTAGATAACATATGACGTAATTCCTGTTTGACTTTTAAAGCTGATCACAGAATAGTACGAAAGTAGTAGGATATCACATGAATGAAATGCATGGTGCATGCATTCGGGCATGCAAATAGGTGTACGTCAAGTTTAATACTTGATAAATAATGATAATCCTGATCGGAAAACAACTTTATGAGTAAAAAACAATGTCAATAATCGCTGAACGGTAATGAAACGATGTAGATTTTTACAATGTAAAGTGATGTGGAAACCAATTCCAACGACGGAGAAATAATAGGAACGAATAAAATTCACGTGATAAGTATGACTTGCAGCAAGTAAGAAATAAAAGTATCATTCACATGGGAAAACAAATGTTCTCGCCGTATATTTGTTATGTTGCTACTATACGAGGCAGGCCGGCTGTGTCAGAGCTCGTGGTGGAGCCCTCCCTTTAAATGCCGGGTGGGGATACTTGCGCGCGCACTTGTGTGAGTCCCAGCGAGCGAAAAGCCATTACTACGTCTCTCTTTCTCTCTCTGCAAGATACACTCGGCACCTTTTCTTACGTACTTTTCTGTGTTTCTGTGTGATTTTGATTCTTATTAAGTGCATTTTTTTTACTGCTATATCTAGTCTAACCTAGCTTAGCCTTATTGTCTAACTGTTATTTCCTTCATCAGAAAATTGAATTTCCAAGTTCGGAACCATGGCCTGCGAATCTGAAGAGTTTTAGAAATCTGAAGAACTTCAGAATCGTTCCTTTCTTTACCCCCCAAATAGCGGTATAAGTTTCGTTAGAGGACGCGAAGATTCACCCTCGCAAATAAATGATAAATTAATATAAATTTTAACCTTAACTTGCTAGATGTGTGTTCCCCACACATAAACCCTTGACTCTCAGCTAGCGAGGCGAGGCCTGGACATTTGAAAGTTAATTGTGAAAGACAAAGTTGTTAAAGACAGAAATAGAAAAAATGAAATATTCTAAGAAAGCTGCCGGCTTGCTGGTAGCGAAATGGCGGCCACATCAATATTTTCATATATCTAATCAACACCTAATATAATATAAATGATATAATTTTCTCTGTTTCAGAAATATGTTTCCAATGTGTTTCACGACGCTGGATACGTTTGATACAGAATTTTCTGCAGATTCTGTGGAATGGTGTCCCATCGAACCGTTTACCGATGTGTTTGTATGCGGTACATATCAATTCTCCAATACTGAAGTTGGAGGTGATACGGAAAATACAAAGTGCCCGAACCGTCTTGGAAGGATTTATCTATTCCGTGTGAAAAATAGCGGAAAACTGAACTTGTTACAGCATTTGAATGTTCCAGCTGTGTTAGATATGAAGTGGATGCACGTAAAAATGAATCACAAAATACTACTCGGTGTTGCCAATGCATCGGGCTGCATACAAATCTATGAACTGTCGGATGTGAATAATATATCATTGAAATTATTCACAGAACAAAAAATCAACCCAGATCATGGTGAAATATTAGCATTGTCTTTGGACTGGTCATCCGGAGTATTATGTAACAACGCGGATCAAGATGTGAAGGCTGTGGTCAGTGATTCGCATGGTTCTATTTCAATCTTCGAATTTCGTGGCGAAAGTTTAGTGAACAAGTATTTGTGGAATGCTCATGGCTACGAAGCATGGATTGCAGCGTTCGATTATTGGAATACTAATATCATATACACTGGTAAGTTAATGAATAATGATCGTTTGAACGACCAGCAAGTAATATAGTGTGTTTAGATCGTTTGACCAGAGTTCTTCTCTAACTTCAATCGGGATGGGATGAGTGAGTGAGAGGGTGAATAAATAAATAACACGATTTCGCGGGAAAGACGAGACGCTTGCTTCGACATAAAAACCCTTGCGGTGCAGAGGGAAAAGCCGAAGCAAGACAAGTGTTTATTAACTGCAAATCAGAATATCATAATACAGGATAATATGGTCGTTGGTGCGTTCCTTGTCAACTAGATTGAATGATCATTCAATAATCTTAAGCCAACTTATTTAAGTCTCCATGAGAAACCGTGCTCCGCAACTTCCAACGCTAACGTGCAAGCAGGGAATGGGGAGCGTCAGAGTGGCCCAATGCCGTACAAACAGCGGTCCCGACGTCTCGGGAACCAACGCTGAAGTGCTCGGGCGACAATGTATGTCGCCGCGATGACGCTCGCCCGGGAGACGGGCACCTCCGGTCCAACTGGAGGGTGAACCGCGTATCCCCCAACCAACTTGAACGGATAATTCTTAAAACTACGCTAAACGAAATAATCGACGCGCGTGTCTAAGGAAAACCTAACACGTCCTACCTATTCGAGCGCTCGAGACTAACTAACTTGCGCTGCGCCCTCACCGGCCAAGCGAACGTACGTAACTGCCGATTCGAGTATCGGCCCACGAATTTCTGGCGTGGACAATAAGTACGTAATTTGAATTACTATAACGTTGAACTACTTGTCATGTGGAATAAGAAAGTAAATCTACTGTTGTGACCCTTTAGTCACTTTATACGTGGTAAATAGGTACAACATACGAATATAACGAAACTAAAGTATTTGCTGTGATAAATTTACAAACTAACATAATAATAATAAAGTTGCGCGAACATAGTGCAAGTAAATAATTTAGGGTGACCGAAGTGCTTTCACGCTTACCGCTCGCCTTTTACCCCGTAGGGTGAGTATAATTGTGATCGGTCTAAGTAAGGTCAGAAAAATAATATTCTAGTAGGAAGCACCTGACTTTCATCGAAAAAGAGGGCATCTCTGAAACTTTGTGTATAGCTAAATTGGGCGGCCAGGAAGTTATCCTGAAATTATCCACAAAAGTTAAGTCCGGGTTTGGTCGCTGAAAGTTATTTAAAATTGAAAAAGTACCAAATCAGCGACTTTTTTTTCTGTAAGTTTTAGAGAAAAACGTTTCCCAAAAAGTTGTGCGCCATGTTGTCTTCTACAAAATAAGTTCTTTACAAAAATCACGTAGCATAGGTACTTTAACCGTAAATCGCAAGTGAACAAAAGAATCTATTGTTTTCTTTATTGTAAGTAATTCGGTCAATGATTACCGCAATGTCCTGAAACTTGTTCGAAGCGTAGAACAATCTTTCCCCGAAAACTGCGATAATTGTTAGTAGCAATACAAGGAGAGTTCTACTTGTAGATTCCTGTTACTGACACTTACCGACGTCCTCCTCAGACTCAAACCCTTCTCCGCGATGACGTCACAGTCTGCCGTACCGACTTGAGGTCAAAAACGTGCTACCATATCGACAATTTTATCGGTCGTCAGTTGAAATCGCACGGCTTTACTGTCAATTCTTATCGATCAAGGGTCAAAATCGTGCTGCTTTACTTACAATCTTATCGACCGAAGGTTAAGGATTCTATGTTGTGCTCGCCTGCCAATGGTAGAGGGTGCAGCGCGGGGCGGGGGGGGGGGGGGGGGGGGGTGAACTTTTCTACCGACCTGGATGTCGGTTACCGTCCCGCATTCTTTTTCCACGATAGGACTGCTGATGCGTAACATCAACCACCTCAAATTCTTTTCCAGCAATAGAACTGCTGTTGTGTAACATTAACTACCTCACATTCCTTTCCCACGTTACCAACTATGCGACATTCCAAAATTAATGGTTTTGAGAATTGTTTTTTACCCACTCGGATATCGATACGTTCTCATCGACGTGACATTCTTTCGTTGAAAATTCTTTTCCCATGATAGGACTGCTGATGTGTAACATCAACCATCTCATATTCTTTTCCCACGTTACTAACCACGCGACATTCCAAAATTAATGGTTTTGAGAATTGTTTCTCACTTACCCGGATGCCGGGTTGATATCAACCACCCCACAATCTTTTTCACGATATCAACCACGTGACATTTCAAAATTAATCCACTTACCCGGATGCCGTTTTGATATCAACCACGTGACATTTTTTTCCCCTCTAAATTTCAAATTTATGTGGTGGGAGAACGTTATAAAAGTCAAAAGTGAAAACTTCAACGTCAGTCTGAAGCTGTTCTTCCTGCAAATGAAAAGTACTCTACAACAACAACGTGAAATCAAGAACATTGAAGAAGCTCAACACCTACTGCAAATTAGAACTCAACTAAATCAACTCACAAAGATTTTGAGCAACCACGAATTAACAGTAACGATCATGGACTTCTCAAAACTGAACGAAATCGCGTGGCTGGAGACGTTTCTGCCGTTGAAAAAAGTTTCGGATCTTGAAGCCTACTTCGAATACAGAGTCAGCGGTGTTCGTTGGGTTAAAACGAAATTTGGTGATAAAATCGTTCTGGATTTGGAGGACTCGTTTACGATTTTTCTACCAAATCGATTGACGGAAGCTCTTCAAGAAGATGAAGATATATTTCAGAAGATGGTGATAGCAAGTAACGACTGGTAGGCCATATAATCAACTCGAATTTGGTTATGTGTAATCTAAGTATCACATACACATATTTTATACCATTTAATAGTACGACATTCGATATTATATAAAAAATATCAAAAATTATATGTATTTGTCACTGAGCGCTGAGCCATCCTGTCCACCTGTAACCCAACAAATTTTTGTAATAGTAATTCGAATCGAGTTTTACAATCTAAGAAAGTGCTATTCTGAACACCAATGAGCAAAGACGGAGATTTTCCGATTTGCTCATCGTTTAGTCGGGTCTGTCTTTCTTCGTGAATGTAAATTATTTGGATGTTCGGTAAATCCAGATCCAGAAATAGAGGTTCCGGGGTTGTGGGTAAAGAATATTCACGCCGCATCTCAGGAACCATGGTCTGAAAAGAAATTCGGAGTTATTTGATTTCATTTAGTGAAATTTGAAAGTTGAATACTCCCAATCATAAGTGACATTAAAACTAGAAGAAAAAAATCAGAAGGAGCTAAACCGTATTGGATACATATGGCAAACAAATCCCACTCGAGGGTTTTAAAACTAGTTGGAAATATTTTTACTACAGTGATTTGGGTAACTGTCTAACGAAAAATATATTTTCGAAATGTTCATGGTAACAATAGTAGGATTGAAGTACTTACCGGTTACGTTCTAAGAGAATTGAAGCACAACAACGTAGCTCAACTCGACTCACAATGATCAGGTCCAGGATCCACAGTCTTATATAGTGTGTTGATGTTTTGCAAACGAAAAAATGCGATATCGCAGGGTGGTCCCCGTGTTCGCCGAATGTAATTACCTCGATTCATGTAATTGTGTTAGTGCGTACTGTTCCACGCACACGGACGGCTTCGCGCGCACACACAAACATATGTACAGCTGCCTTATAAAAAGGACGCTCATCACTTCAAATGATCATTCAGTATCAACTTGTCAAGCATACATGAGGAAAAAGCTAAAGATGGAATCCACAAAGTGTTTGAGATTGATCGATATTATGGAATCGCCGTACAAAATCTTGGGCAAATCAACATCATCAACAGGAGATATTCGAAAATGGATAAAAGTCGGAAGTCAAAATATTCGGCTTCTCAACAAAATTTTGCGAAAGGCTTCAACGATTGGAGAAAAGACAAGAATTATCACAACGATCGGACTCTTGAAAGCGCGCGCGGAAAAATTCAAACGTCTTCAGAAAACGGGTGGAGGTACGCGGAAAGGGAGAAGAAGCGATCGAGTTCACTGGGAAGATTTGGAATCAGCTTTTGAGGAGAGAATTCGAACTGGATCCATCGTCAATTTGACACATAAAAATGTGGAGAGATTTCTATAAGACGCAAAGGTACTTGCTGTGATAAGACTAAAAAACGCTTTAAAGAAAGCGAGGAGCTTGAAAGCCAATGTTATCCTGGCTTGTAAATTTGAAGTTCGAAAAGATGATCACACGGTGGAAGAGATGAAATTTTTTAATACAAGAAATGAAATCATCTTCCAGACAACGAATATTAACGAATGGTTCATCGAAAACGAGACAGGGTGTTTGTTGAAAACGGTGGAAGATCTCCAGGAAAAGGATTCAGGCTGGTCGTTACTTGAAATTATAAATCTTGCCGTCAACATTAACCCTTTCGGTACGGACGCATTCTACGTCGCGCCGTCCCCGCTGACCGAGCAGTCGCGGCAGGCGTCCGTACTTGCGGAACAACTGCAAGCGCCCGTCAGACGCACAATACCACGCCATCTTACGCAGAGCGAGTGCAGTCGCTCGTAAAAAAATGCTTAAAAAATTATAACATAATGTTGGGTTACCATGGTCACCGCTCGTACAGAGCTAGCGTCAGGCGTTGGGTGACTATAGTCACCGATCGGGCCGAAAGGGTTAACAAGTATACACCACTACGAGGTGGTCTGTATACCCACACCTCGTTACCTAAACATATCAGTGATAAGGAGGCTGTGGTAAATATCAGAAACAACGACTTCTACTACTTTATTTGGTCGGTCACCGCAGCTCTGTTTCCGGCCGACAACAACAATCCCAACGCGACCAGCTCGTACCCGCATTTCAGTTCAGTGCTACGGTTTGATGGTATAAAGTTTCCTATGTCTCTAGACAAAAACACCGTTTCAAAATTTGAGAAACTTAACGGACTTTCCACCAACGTTTATGGTATAGATCAAGGTGATCGGAGAAAAAGTGAAATAGTACCGATTCACCTGAGTCAGAATGAGTCTGATAAACCTGTAATTCATCTTTTAGCCATGGAAACTGAAATCACTGACGATGACGATGATGTTGATATGGAAAATTATGAAAACAATAGAATCTTTCATTTTACTTGTATTCGAAATCTGTTTCGATTAACAAGTTCTCAAATTTCTAACCGTAATGGTCGTATTTGCTTGTGTGATAAATGTTTGACTGACTTTCAATCTGAAACATGTTTAACAAAGCATCAAGTTTATCGCATGAGTTTGAATGAGACCAAAGTTGAATTACCCACAGAGGAGGAAAGGATTCTGAAATTCAAAAATTTTTAAGCACAAAGTAACTGTTCCGTTCTGCATTTACGCGGATCTTGAATGTTTGCTGCAACCTACTCATATTCAAGTGTCAGAAAATAGAACAATTCACCAGACCATGTTTCTTATAGCGTAGCATATTACCTCCATTGCGCCTTCGACGATTCTATTTCAACGTTCAAAATTAACCGTGGAGAGACTTGCATCCAATAGTTTGTGAATGAGTTGGAGAAATTGGCACATTCGTGACAAGCATATTTTACAACTGTTGTACCCCTAGAACCGCTCAATTGCAATCAGCTTAACGAATTTGATTCATCAACGGTATGTCACATTTGCGAAAAACCGTTCACGCTCGAAGACATCAAACATCGTGATCACTGTCATTTCACTGGAAAGTATCGTCGTGCTGCTCGCCGAGACTGTAATATAAATTATAAGAACTCAAATACTATCTCGGTGATATTCCATAATCAGTCAGGTTACGATTCGCATTTTCTGAATAAAGCATTGGCCACATTTTTTATTAACCAGAAAAGGTGTTTTCCCGTATGAGTACATGGATGGTTGGGAGAAGCTCGAGGACGTCAAGTCGCCGACTAAAGCGAGATTTTATTCAAAATTGAACAACCAAGATATTTCGGAGGAAGATTACGAGCACGCATGCAAAGTTTGGCACGCTTTCAAGATTAAAACGTTAGGAGAGTACTCAGACTTATATTTGTAAACTGACGTTTTTCTATTGGCAGACTTTTTTGAAAACTTTCGGCAGAGTTGTTGGGCAACGTACAATCTGGACCCTTTACATTATTACACAGCGCCCGGTCTTTCATTTGAAGCGATGCTGAAATGTACTGGTGTTAAACTCGAGCTTCTCACCGATGATGATATGGTTATGTTTATTGAAAAAGGTATTCGAGGTGGCGTGTCCGAATGCTCTAATTGATATGCAAAGGCTAATAATAGATACATGGGAGAAGCTTTCAATTCAGAACTAGAAGAGTCCTATTTCATATACTTCGATGTGAACAATTTATACGGTGCTGCTATGAGCTTTACTCTACCATGCAGTTCCTTTGAATGGATGCCAGATTTCGAAAAATTTGATGTTTTCTCCATCTTGGACGAAGCGGAGTTTGGCTATGTATTAGAGGTGGATTTCGAATATCCTGAGGAACTGCATGAAATGCACAAGGATATGCCACTGTGTCCGCAGCACTACATACCTCCGATTTCGAATAGCAAGCAGCCGACATTCACGACCACATTACTTACCAAGCAAAACTATGTTATTCATTACCGCGTTTTGTAACAGCGTTTAGAGCTAGGTTTAAAATTAGTTAAAATCCACAGAGTTCTTAAATTTAGGCAGACCCCGTGGCTTAAAAAGTACATGGATTTGAATACCGATTTGAGAAAAAAATCGAGCAACGAATTCGAAAAAAACTTTTGTAAAAAAATGTATACTGACACGGACAGTTTGATATATCACTTTACCGTCCCTGACATGTACGACTGCATCATACAGGACTTGAATAAATTTGACGACTCCAACAATCCGCCTGATAATGTCTACGGAATGCCGTTGGTTAAGAAAAAAGTCCTCGGTGTGATGAAAGACGAGTGTAACGGGAAAATAATAGCAGAATTTATAGGATCGAGAGCGAAATTGTATTCATTTAGAGTGTTAGGGGAGGAAAAAAGATAAAAATCGGGCCAAGGGTGTTGAAGAATCGCTATCAAAAACAATAACTTTTGATGATTACTTAATGTGCGCTTTTCAACATCAAAATTTGGTCAAAGTCAAAAGCATCAGCTCTGTACCATAGACTAGAAGAAGATAGCACTAAGCTGGAACGACGATAAGCGGTATTTCCAAACACGACCGATACGCTTCCGTGGGGCTACAAGACCTGCAGATAAACTGAATCTTATAGCAGTTACGGTGTGAAATAGAATTGCATGTATATATATATGTACATGTAGGCTGTGAAATAAGGACAGATGCTTGAAAAAAATTTCGTGTCCTTATTCAATATTACATATCAGATTAATTTATCCAATTGTTGTGCGCATCGTCAAAACCACTTAACGTATAATTTATTTACACGCTTCTTGAGCACCTTCTCCACGAGATAGATGTCCGGTTGTTCAATTTTAAGGAGCTCCTGTTGGTAGAAACCACCAGCGATGGGTTGATCTTGATAGTCTTTGAGCTTGTACGTCACAGGATGAGTATTTTCCACTTGGCTGATTGTGAATATCTCCGTTGTCCAATTGGTAGTGTAACCTTTTTCAAAGATGTTTTCGAATTTGCTGGTTCGAACTTTGTCACCAGTTTAAACTTTGCCAGTTTGGTACCTTTCGTTCGAAACCCTCCGTATGTCTGACGTAATACCAACCTTCCGTTCTCAACGGTGACATCAGTTGGTTTCATTCTTATAGTTCGGTATTTAGCGTTGTTGTCAACCGATACCAAATCAGATAAGATATCGAGCCACTTATAGCTTCTTTGCATACTGAACAGTTTCCACATTTGACTTTTGAGCGTGCAATTGAAGCGTTCGCAGATCGAAGCCTTCAAGTTACTGTACGTAGAGTAAAGTTTAGTTCTGTAGCGTGACATAAGGGTTTCAAATTTTGAGTTGCGAAATTCCGTTTCTCTATCCACGTGTAATTTTTTTGGTATACGTTCTTGCGTTAGCACAAATTCCATCGCCTTTGTAACATCATCCCCGGACTTACTATTTATCGGTACAGCCCATGCGTACTTTGAAAAAATATCAATGACTGTGAGCATATACTTGAAGCCTTTGTTTTGTCCAGCGTAAGAAGTCGTATCAACAAGATCTGCATGCCAAGTCTCGTCGATGCCGCGCACGTCTACGCGGCGACGCGGGTAATTCCGACGCGCCGGCTCATGCAGTTCCGTCACCAGCGCTAGCTTTTTCTCGTTCATATACTATCGCTCTTAGTCTGGTGTCCAATTTGGAATTGATTTCAGCGTTTCGAATCGACAGGTCTCTGCCTGTTTAAAGTCTGTGTAAAAGGTATCCAAGGCTTTCTCCGATGTGATCTCTTAAGCTTTGATCATTTGATCGAGGTAGTTGATTAGTTTTTGCAGCACGTTGAATTTTCGACGTGAGATTTTTAAAGTCACAGCATTGGTTTGCTCTACGAAATCGGAGACGTTGCACAGTCTTTTATTCTGTATATCGTAATTCCCGTCCACTGTTATTTGAAATCCGACACCCAGACGACCGCGAATGCTTGTACCCGTGTTTTTATCCAGATGCCGTCCAAACACCGCGACGCTCATCTCGGAAATGAATGCTAAAGCGATGGGAGCTGCTTAATAAATGATTCCTGCGTCGCGTAGTTCTTTGATAATGGAGATTATTTTGTTATTGTGACTCGGATTTCCTGCTGCCTGAGATGCCAGGAGTAAACGAAGACGCTCCACAAACTCGTTTGGATCATCCCAGAAAACGTATTCCGTTTCAACACCTTGTCGAGTGATCATAGCTTGCGAAAGTAGACCTTTACCCTTTCGCCAAGGTGATGGGGAATAATCCATCAATTCGGCATTGACATTTATGAATTTCTAACTGTTATCGTTCCGAACAGCCCCATCTGATGAGTAGTACTTTTTATGCGCGTTCGTTGCGAGGATTATGTTTTTGAAATTTTTCCCGATCTTCGGCGTTCCCATAAGACCCGTCAGGCTTCTTTTTGAACAAAAGTTCCAGCGCACCCTTTGTTTTCGGGTAAAGCGTATCGCCAATACAGATGTAGTCACTCTCGAGAGATATCAACGAATCACCAATCATAAGTCCGTTTGAGAGGTTGCGTACACCGTACACGTTGTCCAATTCACCTTTCGTCTTCGCATCTCTCATCAGTGCAAAATAGTTATCCTCGATTTTCTCGACCGGTGTTTCTACGATTGTTTCATCTCCTGCCGAAGCAAAGAAATCGTCCATTTCCGAGACAGTTTCATTTTTCGTTTCATTTTTCATCTGCTTCATTTCTTCTTTAATTTCTTCCACCTTTTGTTTTACAGGTTTAGTATCTTTTGTACGATTCACCAGTTCTTGAAACGGAGTCACTACTGGTTTGAAAACGTCTCTCAATTTCTGAACCGTAGATTCCTTGCCCGATATGAGCAATCTGTGTTTTCGACGGATCGCAGCACTTGCTTGAGCGATTTGATGTAGGACATCTTTTTCCTTGGAAATTTCAGAGGTCTGCATGTTGACGCAACTGAGTCTGCAATGCTACTGCGTCTCTTGCTCGAAAACGTTAGATTTCATTTCTTTTCCAGGCTAGCAAAAGAATCGAATCCCTTCCTGTATCGTCCTTCGTTAAGCTCACTGTCTTTGTCGATCGCCAGAAACACGTACTTCTCACCGTTCCAGCATGCAGAGCACACACTTTTAAACTCTGTGTAAGACATATCGGTGTTTACATGATCGTTGTATACGTGTCTCAGGTTCATATCGTCTTGTTTGAATAACACGAATAAGTTTACGTTGTTGCGCACGAGATGTTTGTGAATACGCGTGTACGTCTGACAGAGATAAAAACAGTCAACGTCGTGATGTCTACCCATGCAAAAGTAGGCTCTAATATTGACCTGCTTCTCGCACGCTACATCGTCAAATACGATTATTGACTTGGGTCGTGTTTCTCCCAGTGTAATTATTTGCTCACGCTCGGTAAACGCAAAATAATCCATATTCCCAACATTGTCCAACAATTGCTTCAATAATTGGTATTTCGGTTGGTTGAGAGATTTTGAGTAGATATATACATTTTCAAATCTAAGTCCGTTGGGATGGGTTATAAGTGTGAGCAACAGATTAGCTTTACCACGATTCGACGGTCCAAGGAATGTTGCACGTACACTGTTCGGGAATAATTCACCGTGCCGTTTGTGCGTTTCGACATTTTGCTCCGAAAGTTTGTCAAAATTCATCACGGAAAGCTTAGTAGGTTGTTTCTCAAACCGCATCTCGGACATGACTGATCGGATTTGCTATAAATATTCCGTTTTGAAGCAGTTTTCTTCAGTCAACGCACGAACATGATCGTGTGTAGAGGTAAACGAAGTAGCAGGCGGCAACATCGTGGCACGGGTCTGGTGAATGAAATCATCAACAGCCTTCCAGTCGAATTGCATGTACCTGGTTATCAGTACTGTGGGCCTGGTACAAAATTAACAAAGAGACTCGTGCGGGGCGATCCGGGAATCGATCTTCTCGATGCAGCTTGCAAGGACCACGACATTGCTTGCTCGCAGAATCGCGAAAATCTTGAGGTTGAAAACGAGGCTGATAGGGTGTGGGCTGTGAAAGCTTGGAAATAGGTTTTCGCGACGAACGCCAATTTGGGTGAAAAAGCAGCCGTACGGGCAATAGCTAATACAATGAAAGTAAAATCAAAACTTGGAATGAGAATTCGAAGACCAAAAAATGTGACCTTGAGAAAAATTATAAATGCTGCAAAACGTTCTATGGTTCCAAGCAACGATGCAAAAGTAGCTATCGAATCTGCGCTGAAGGAAGCTGAAAACGCCGTTAAAAAAGCGGGTGGTAAATGTAAAGTGCGAACACCTCGCGTCCTACCAGTACCTTCAAAAGTCGGTGGTTTTCTACCGTTTCTGATTCCTATTTTCGCTGTACTCAGTGCTACAGGCGCGTTAGCCGGTGGTGTGGCAGGTATAGCAAAAGCTCTGAACGATGCAAATGCTGCTAAACGAGAACAGGAAGAGAGCGAATGACACAACTATGGAAGCTATCGCGTTGGGCGAAGGGCTTGATATGAAACCGTACAAAACAGGTCTTGGTCTCCATCTTTCAAAAAACTAGATGCGATGCCACCACGTCGGGCTCTGACTGATTGGGACTTGTTAAAATATGCAAAAATCTTCAAAGTTCCGCATTTACGCGGTGTTTTCATGCGTAATGAAATGCCCAAAAACGGTTCACGAAAAACGAGTCAGCTATAATCAACCTTGACGACAAAGACGGTCCGGGAACACACTGAGTTGCATACAAGAAACGCGACAATAAATTCAATTACTTTCACAGTTTTGTCAACCTTCAACCACCCTCAGACCTCATGAAATACCTCGGCGTTGGTAGTGTTAAATACAATCATGAAAGGTATCAGGATTATGATACATTTGAATGCGGACACTTGTGTCTAAAATTTCTGAGTGGTGAGCTGTATAAATATGGTGCATGATTCATCAAAGTTAGTTTACCACTCGCAGTCATGGATGATTCATCAACGTTAACGATTTCGGGAACCTCTTCGATTCTCGAGGCACAATGTTTCCCACCGATCGAACTTGCTCGTGATAAAAGTTATGCTCTTAGCTTGGTAGAATTGTTGACCTTTAATTCGATTCCCAACGTTGATGTTGGTCACAATAAAATTTACGTAGCTGATAAAGTGATCACCATACCCACCGGCAGCTACGAGATCGAGGACATACAGAAGTATCTTCAAAACGTGCTAAAAAATACAGATATCAGGCTCAGCATCAATCCCAACAATAATACATTACGCAGCGAAATCACATGCAACCACACGATCAATTTTGAGCCGAACGATTCCATCGCTCAAGTTTTGGGATTTACACCACGTGTATTGGAGGTTGATAAAACTCACGAATCAGACGTGCCTGTAACTATACTCAAGGTCAACGCGTTGCGAGTCGAGTGTAGCATTACAACGGGCGCCTACGTCAATGGACACAAAGTACACACTATTCACGAGTTTTTCCCGACTATCCCACCAGGATATAAGATCGTGGAAGTACCGTCGCACGTCATTTACCTTCGGATTGCCGTCAGGACCATAGATTACGTTCAAATCCGGTTGGTTGATCAAGACGGAGACCTGGTTGATTTTCGTAGAGAAGTTATTACCGTGAGACTACATATCAGATCGCAATAAACGATGGGAATTGTATATAACAGACTGTCAAAGAGTAGGTATATCAATAAATCGACATGCCCCGATTAAGTCAGTCATCGATCGATTCTCAAACCCTCAACTCCTCGAAACGTGGAGTTCCTGATAGCTCTGGGTCCGGAACTGACACCTTTTGGAAGAGGAATTTCCGACAACTAAAAATCCGATTTTCCAGTTTTATCATCTGCTACGTATCATGGAGGAAGAAATCTTGAACATTCAAACATCAGTCATTTTTGACGAATCCGTTGCGCATTACGAGATTCACGCTCACAAACCTTACGCTTCGTCAACTTTCAACAACAGCGATCAAATTCGACTAACCGTTCAGTACCAGGATTTATGCATATTACCCAGCAAAAGTTCGGTACATATCCATGGACGACTCCTCAAACCTGATGGTACAGCTACTGTGAACACACAGCTCGTGAACAACGCGATCTGTCATTTATTTGAAGAAATTCGCTCTGAAATTGATACAGTTGAGATTGATAGAAGCAAGATCGTTGGCTTGACAAGTCTTATCAAGGGTTACGCTTCCCTGCACCCTGGCCAGACTTGGCTGATGGAGAACGCTGGATGGCTTGATGTAGAAGAGAAGAAAAAATTAACCGATGCCGATGGTAACTTTGACGTACTGATACCGCTCAGCGTGATGTTGGGTTTCGCCGAAGACTACCGCAAGATCGTTGTCAACGCTAAACGTGAGTTAATTTTGACAAGATCAAAAACTGACGTCAACGCAATCGTGCAGACTCAAGAGGAGGAATTCAAAATCATGATCAATGCAGTGGAATGGCTAATACCGTACTTGAAACTCGCGGATCAGAAAAAAGTTGATCTACTAAATTTCGTTCAGAAAAATCCGCCTGTTTCGATGAGCTTCCGCAGTTGGGAATTGTACGAATATCCCTTACTTCCCACAACATCAAAACACGTTTGGACTGTGAAAACTTCCACTTAGCTTGAAAAACCTCGATACGTCATTTTGGGTTTCCAAACAAGTCGAAAGAACAAGACTGGCAAGAACGCAAGTCATTTCGATCATTGCAATATCACGGACGTCAAGCTATTTTTAAACTCTCAATCTTATCCGTACGGTAACCTGAATCTCACCATGAGTCATAATCTGTATGCTTTCCTGTATGAGATGTATGCAAACTTCCAAGCTACCTACTACGACAAGAAGCCCGAGCGGCTGCTGATAAAGAGTGAATTCCTTCGAGACGTCCCCTCATTCGTTATCGACTGTTCAAAACAAAACGAATCTCTGAAGTACGGACCTGTCGACATCCGTCTTGAATTTGAAGCTAAAGCCAACATTCCCGCTGAAACATCGGCGCATTGCTTGAATACAACCCACTCAGTGGCGGGGTGAAAAAGTTCGTATAAAAGCTGACCCGGTTCCACTATCTCGCACAATTTAAAGGTGAAGCTTATCTTTGACATAAAAGTCTTCCATAGACCTTACAATGATACCTTCATATTGAAATAATTTGCTATAATTCCAATCTACTCGGAAGCCCCTCTATAAACTTTTTTCTTCAAGCCACCTTACGGATGTGATTTTCTGGACGTTAAACACAAAAGCCAAAATTCTTGATTGGAACGCGATTTTCACGGTTTACCTTGGAGCTGTGGAAACATACCGTTTGAGGAAGTTCAATTGACCATCAGACAGGCTGTGCAAAGCTGAAACCGAGTACGTGAAAGGAGAAGAAACGAGATTGGTCGCCTAAAATTGTCCTTAAAGTTCAAATCATCGATTTGCTGGACTTTCGCTGTCCATCGCTTCACACCTTGCAAAAAACATCAGCTGTGTCTCTAAGATGTGACGTGCATATAGTACCCAACGCAATCTGTGCAACACAAAACGTTTTGATACTTCAAAATTGGCTACAAAATTATCATACTGTGCGGATGGCGAGGGTGTACGATTCGTGTTACTGCGCAGAAGCATCTACAAGAACGGTCCCGCATTCCTGGCAAATATATCATCCTGGTTACGATACTGTTGAATAAAATTATTGTACGAATATGATTTTCATGACCTCGATACTGACGAATAATTATTTGATTCTTAGATATGCAGGTCAGTGAAAAATCGTCAACTTGTTCACGTGTCGGCCTGAGTGCAGGCCCTCCTTAGAACGAATTTTTTTAAATAATCTGTCCCAATAACAAGCCGATGTTATCTACAGAAAGAGAGAAAGGAGAAAAAAAAACATCATACATAGAAAAAATAAAAACAAACAAATAAATCAATCAATAGACAAATAATGAATAAAGATATACAACTCAAAAAATAGCTTAAAATAGCATAAAAAGCACATCACCAAGTAAATGCGATTTAATTTAACAGAGAAAAGGGGTTATATCCACCTGGTGCGAGAATTTTTTGGATAATAAAACTTGATGTGGACATAACGATGAAGCAGATTCACAGAATAAAATTTCAAAATACACTGCTACATTACAATTATACAGTGCAATACGAAACTCCCAAGCTCGCATCTTGGAGCAAATTTACTGGCAAGGAAGGACAGACGTTGAAATCAGATAACCGTTAGAGACGCTGAGACAACAACGGTCGGACTAGAAGAAAGGATTACCGGCTAGTAACAGACACAGATATGATTTAGGAAGATAGAAGCGAAACAAGATAGTTTTGATGATAGAGATATGCACAAAAGGTAGCTTAGGAAACTAAGAATAATGTATTACCGACGTATTGATATTACTGAGATGTTCAATATCTTGACGTAAATTAACTGCAAGAGGATGTGCAACAATATTACACATCTCAAGAAGAAGACGTTTGTAATACACCGGTTCGACGGCTAAGACGCTAGCACGTTCATAATTAAAAACATGGTCTAGTTCAATGGAGTGTCTGGTTAAAGCAGTGTAATTTTCATCTTGGCCGTGAATGTTGCGTTTGTGCTCCTTAATTCTAGTATGTAATTGCCTACTTGTTTGCCCAATGTATATCTTATCGCAGTTTTTGCAGGGAATTTTGTGAACCACACAAAAACGCTTGTCCAAAGGTAAACGGTCTTTGAAGGAGTGTAAATTCGAAAATTTGGTGATCTCGAAAAATTAACGACGGAGCCAGGAATCAAACCTGGCGACTAGAGATGCTTAGTCGGAGTCTTACTTTACTAGACCATCCAGCCGCCCTACAACATTTCACCTACACATTATATTCTTACTGGTGCTTGAAGAGACGAAAATTCTTAATACGTAAACGGTCTTTGCCTGAGTCAAAAAATGGACATAAGTCATGCTTGTTTTTTCCAACAAATTGGATGTTGTACCTAGCGAAAATTCTATTTAACGACTCAAAAAAGGCAGCAACATAAGGAATAGACACAAAATTTTTTGGAATGATTGGAACGTCATCAAGATCATTGTTGTTGGGGTCATTAGATGACAAGATCAAGAGGTGCCTCTTCTGTATATGTTTAAAGGATAGTCGTTCTTGCGTAATACGTCATAGATCAAAGAAAGATTCTTATTATGAAATTCTCAGCTAGACAATCTAATGGCTCTGTCCACCAAGCAGTTGATCGTACCGGTCTTGTATGATCTAGGGTGGTGCGAACGATAATGTGAATACCTTGGTGACCACGTGGATTTGTGGTACTAGACAGTTTTGATGAACTGATTATCGTTGATGATTAGTACGTCTAAAAAACTACACACTAAAATTAAGGAGCACAAACGGAACATTCATGGCCTAGATGAAAACTACACTGCTATAACCAAACACTATTGAACTAGACCATGTTTCTAATTATGAACGTGCTAGCGTCTTAGCTGTGGAACCGGTGTATTACAAACGTCTTCTTCTTGCGATGTGTAATATTGTTGCACATCCTCTTGCAGTTAATTTACGTCAAGATATTGAACATCTCAGGAATATCTGTACGTCGGTAATAAATCATTCTTAGTTTCCTAAGCTACCTACTGTGCATATCTCTACTCTATCTTCAAAACTTACTTACTTGACACTTTGGCGCGATTCTCCAATAACTCGAAATTACTAAACTATAACAAAATCAAATGTTGGGCGTCATACGCTTTAGCGTCGAATTTCAAACAATAATTGGAATCAATATGAGACAATACGGAACAATACGAAAAATAACTAGAGAACCCGTTGTATGGCTGGCTAGGCTAAGGTACTCACACGAACTGGTAGAGTGGCAGTAATCAAGGCGGCTTACGATAACTAAAGAATTGAAGAAACAAAGAAATAAAGAATAAACTCAAGTCAGGGAAAATGAACGGGTCAATAGCGAGAGATAATAGCGGAAGAATAAGACAAACTTTACCATAGATTTTAACTGGTATGAAGAATTGACACTCATTAAGGGTTTACAAAAGTGGTAGCGCAGACGAGAGAATTAATAATTTACAATATTTGAAAATTCGAGAAATTACATCCAGAAACCTTACAATATAATTTCGAGAGAGTGAGCAATTCAGAGAGTTTGCAAAATAAAGAAATACATTAAATACACCTGAGTACAATAAAATCAGGGATAATACACAGAACTTAAATCAACACAGAAATACGGTACTGCGGAAAGATACAAAGAAAAGAATAACAAGAAAAAATAATATAAGATTGTCAATGGCAATAGGAAAGGTTCGGCAGTATTTAGCGACTAACTTTACGCTCGGTTATACTCCAAGGAACTCAATTTACACTACAATAAGCGCAATATAAATAAAATATAATAAGCAGTACTAGCACAATAAAATTGAGAAAAGGAAGATGAAGCCAATATGGCTCAAGATACGGTAGAAATTACAGAAGTAGACTAATAGAGATTTACAAATAAGCAAAGAAATACACAAATACGAAAGAATTATTTATTCGATAGTTACGAAGTCACTCAGATACGGAATTGAAATATTTTTTATTTTTATCATTATTTATTATTATTTGAAACTCGTTTGTCTGTTTGTACTTGCACCTGCCTCATGCGATCTGCAATTCGTTGGCCAATGATCAAAGAATGAACAAAAATAAAAATTTAAACTGTCACGAACGCTGCATATACCCAAGTATAACATTGTATAACCATATCATTAATTATTAATTCGCTTTTAAAATAGACGAGGAAGCATAGCCTTAATTTCACAATTAAATACATATAATTCAACCATCTCATAATTCAGTTCGTGGCACGACGAAAGCGCAGCGGCGCAGTTGACCGATGCACCGTCAGCGTTCCCGCGCCCGCCAGATTCCGGGTGTAATCAACACCGGGATGAGGCAAGCGCGAGATCACGCGCTTCTAGAATGATCATCGCGAGGCGAGCCTTTGTTCTGCATTGTAAAATCAGCAAAAACCTCGCTCGCTGTCCGACGCTCCAAGGAGTGTTGGACGAGCGAGCGAAATTAGTCCCGTTAGAAACAGCCTAATAACGACATCTACGGAACTCGGCTCCTTCAAAGCTGTTGTGTAAAGAGAATCAGACTTAGAGTCACCGACGATTAGAGTGGGAGCCCCTCTAAATCTAGAAGCGGTACTCAAAAGTGTCTCGCGTCGTGGCGTTAGTCCTTGAAGCTGGAATAAGTGTTTAAAGCTGTGCCACGAACTCAGTCGAGCCGTGTATTGATAAGTGTAATCATAATCAAGTGAGAGAGTGAGTAGAAACCACCCAAGAGTGAGTAGACGAATGAATGAAACATTAGGTTAAGAACGTTTCCTGTAAGCTTCCTCGTCACCAATTTTCTTGCTTTCCAATTTTATTTGATCATTAAAAAGCTTGCATTCCATCGTGAACATTTCTAAAACTTCAATAATAAATCCTCCACCCTATTCACAAGGATCGCCCTGTAGAGGACGATCACCAACCTACCCACGCAAAATTAAATATAAACCTCTACGGTTATCTAGAGGGTTAAGCCGTGGGGTGCGAGACCGCTTCGCACGTGACAGACTAAACAGATGTCAAAAGTGTGATAGTAGGTGATTTTTCCCTTGGGAGTTGGAATCGAGGATTTAATTTTGTAATTTAAATTATAATTTTTGAATTTTTCTCGTGTGCCATAACGAGGGAGTCGAATCATAGGTAACAGAACCACTTATCCTTGTCGATCTCCCGTACCCCGGACTTGTCAAAAATGCCTGACCACGCTCCCGCCGATGTGACGGCCGAATTGGTCGCCAGCGTCACTACGATGGTAGAAAATCTAGCCATACAAAATAATTTCGCAAATATCCCTGAGTTCGACGGCAAAAACATGCCATTGAGGGACTTTCTACAAGATATTCAAAACGCGTCCACGTTCGTGCCGGCCGCGGCAGAAGCGCAGTACATAAGCGCAATAATATCGCGATTACGCGGCGACGCGCGAAACTGCGTGTACGGGGAGAGAGTAGAGGCCGTGACCGGGTTAGTGAAACTGTTGAAGAACCGGCTCGCCCGGGGAAAAACCTATGAATACTATACGGAGGCACTATCGACGATCCGGATGCGACGTAAACAATCCGTGGGGCAGTTCTATGATAAGGCCCGAATTTTGCTAAGCGGAGGGAGGAGCGTGTTCCAATCCCATTTTGGCGCCGATCCGCCAGAACTGAAGCGGGACCCGCTGCACCACATCGCATTGAGTTCGTTCATCAACGGGTTGCCCTCTCATATCGGAACCGCGGTGGACTTGCGGGAGCTCGAAACACTCGGAGCAGCTTTCAAAATCGCTGCAAAACTCGCGCTTCGGGACAGCCAGCGGAAAGCGAATGAACCGAGTAATGGTGAATCGGCGCGTGTACTGCACGCTCGCGGCGATTCTTGAACTCCGTCGCCGACGGCTTGGGAAAATAGACAATCGTCTACTTATCGAAGCCAGTCGCCACAACCGGCTCTCGGAATTTTAAAACCTGTGCGAACGCCTGAATACCGCGAGGGTGTCCCGGGAATGTCATATTCTCGACCAGCAACAGCATGCAGATATAAATATTGCTCTATGGAAAACAGAGGCTGCCTGTGCTGCCCGTTAAAGCGTGGCGCTCCCCGCAAAGGGAGCCTTTAAACTGCCCTGGGGCTCGCCGGGGAGATTCCCCTGCGCGCCCAACTGGAGCAAACGAGTCGAGTCGATCCCGAGAACACCAACAGTCAGTGAGGTTCCTGGAGAATGATGCTTCGTCCTCTGGACCCCCACCGACGAGGAGGTCCCAGTAGTCGAATTGACTGCCCTCGAACTTCGTAATAAGAAAGAGAAATTCTCCCTTGACATGGGTTCCTCGGCTAGTTTAATCAAGCTTAGTGCACTCGATCAAGACTTAATTGTAAATACTGATGATAAAATCTGGGTAACAGGCATAGAGGATTCGGAATTTCCGACACTCGGCTCCGTTGTCCTTCATATTTCCGAAAAACCGACTAAATTTTACGTGTTAAGAAAATTACCACTGAAAAGCGACGCGCTAATCGGTAAACCGTATTTTTTCGCGGAGAAAGCCAAAATTTCATTTTATCACAACACTCTAGTCACTTCGAGTGATCCTATCCGACCTAAGCCTTTCGTAGGTTTGCCACCTTCCGACGCGAAACCAACAAAGCGCGTGTTAGCAGCAAAACGAAGTTATAAATTGCACGCGCGTACGAGCGAACAGATAAGCATCCCTTTGAAAAACACGAAATTAAAGGAGGGCTATTTACCGCAATTCGAGACTCAACCAGGCGTGTTTATCGGAGAAAGTATCGTTGCACCGTCTGGAAGATCGTGCTACGTCTTAGCAATAAACACGCGATTCGAAGACGTCGAACAAGAAATCGAGCCTCAGGAACTCGGAAGATTTTGAGCATTATCGAGAGGACGGTTATTGGAGCGGAGAAAGTTCTGACGGTAGCGGTGTTGAGACTACTCCGCCGACGGATCGGGTAGAAGTCATAATTAAATAGTTGCGATTAGACAGGCTCAACGAGGTAGAGCGCGCACATGTTATAAATCTCATTGAGGAATACCCTCACATGTACAAGCTACCAGGCGATAGATTGCGATACACGGATCAAGTTCACCATCGAATCCCGACGGTGGACGAACTGCCGGTAAACGCGAAACAATACAGATTCCCTGTGGTATATCGGTCGGAACTGGAACGGCAAGTTGAGAAAAAGCTAAGGGAGGAAATAATCGTTCATTCACGCTCCCCGTATAACTCGCCGGTCTGGATCGTTCCTAAAAAATCCGATTCTCAAGGTAATCCTCGGATGCGCATGGTCATCGATTTTCGTAAATTGAACGAGAAGACGATTTCCGACGCATATCCCCTCCCAAATATGATAGAAATTCTCGAACAGCTGGGAAAAGCTACGTATTTTTCAACATTCGATCTAGCAAGCGGTTTCCAGCAGATCCCGATGGATCGAAGCAATGGTCCAAAGACAGCGTTTTCCACGATAAATGGGCATTACAAGTACGCTCGCATGCCCGAGGGCCTCAGGAATGCGCCTGCGACTTTTCAACGCCTGGTGGATCGGGTGCTGATCGGGTTGCAGGGCACGGAGTTGTTCGTGTATCTCGACGATATTGTCGTGTTTGCGGAAACTCTCGAGAAACATCAGATTAAAGTCCGTCGTCTTATGCAACGTCTCGAGGATGCTAACCTCGTCCTCGAGCCGGACAAATGCGAGTTCTTGCGTAGCGAAGTCGCGTACCTCGGGCATATCGTTAGCCGCGACGGGTTGCGAATGGATCCGAAGAAATTGGAGGCTGTGCGTAAATTTCCGCGCCCAAGAACACAGAAGAACGTGCGCCAATTTCCGGGACTTGCCGGTTATTACTGCCGATTCATTCCTGATTTTGCTGTCAGATCCAAACCCTTGTCAGACTTGCTCAAAAAGGGAAAAACATTCGTATGGGAGCGGGAGCAAAAACCAGCTTTCGCAAGCTTCGCAAGGCACTGTGTCAAGAACCGATTTTGCAGTATCCCGATTTGTCCAAGCAGTTCATCTTGACAACCGACGCCTCGGAATTTGCACTCGGAGCAGTGTTGTCACAGATTCACGATGGCCATGATCTACCAGTCGCTTATCATTCTAGAATTTTCTTAAATGCTGAAAAGAACTACGGAACTACGGAACAAGAGTGTCTGGCTATAATCGATTCAATAGAACGTGTCTCTACATATCTCTATGGAAGGAAATTTAAGCTCGTAAGCGATCACGAGCCTCTCAAATGGATGCGCTCTACGCTTGATCCAGGCAAGAGGCTCAGTCGATGGAAAATTAGATTGTGTAAATACGATTATGAATTCCAACATAAGCCAGGGCGCGAAAATGTAAATGCCGGCGCACTCTCCCGTAATCCCGTAGACCCGATGATAAACTCGTCTTCGAGTGATTCGGACGCGGAGCCGAACGTCACTCAGACAGCTCAAGCATTGCCTTTATCTTTGCCTTCTAAACCCTCCGGTACTCGTAAAGACACGACGGCCAGCACAGGAGCGTCAACATCTGGCACATCAGCTGGCCCGTCACAGGCCGACGCATCAATTGCAGCAGCGCGCACACGATCGCGTCTACGCAGCGTGCCCACAGTGCCAACGGTACCCGAAAGTGGAGAGGGGAGCTTGGAGAGCTCCGGCCGGCCCGGCGGCGAGACGCACACACGGGAAGGTCGTCACAAGACCCGCGAGGCGCCCACCTCCCACCGCCGCGAAACTCTCTAGATCCGATTCGGAGAGCTCAGGGCCACCCATACAGTGTCTGCATCTCAGTATGCTGCCCTCGCCGTTACTCCCTCCGAAAAGGCCGAAGTCTTCACCCCCCGTAGAGGTCAAGCCCCTCGGAGGTCCCCAAAAACCAGCGTCTTCATCGGAGTCCGCAAGCGCGACGTCTGACCAGAGGTCTACTGCAATCACGGTCACGCTCACCGCCCCCAGCAACGATTCTGACGGAAGCACGGAGGAATCGGAAGCTGTGAGCGCGAAGACGGTAACAGCAACCCTCGAAGACTCGATTAATAAATTTAACGATTCACTCAGACGCTTGGAGGAGCGACATCACACCAAATCCTCCCACGACCCCAAAAAGGAGCCGGATAAAAGAGATTTTGACTGGCCCGATCATTTGTCGGAGGGGGATGAGATAGAAGGGGAGGCTCGGGAGATTCTCCAAGAACAAGACCCTTTCGATGACATCGCCGGAGATTCCGAGCTCGCCAGGCGTTAGAAAATAGGTTCAAGTCACCATCTGACAAGGAATTAGTACGGCGGCTGAGTGCGGGAGAGAAGGCATCATCACGCACGGTAGAAAAAGGAACGGAGGCGGACGACAAGAGCGATGAGCCACCCTGATAGAGAGAGTATGTCGCGAGCAATGCGAGAGGGAGGCCCACGACAAGTATGGCCCGGGGGACTCGAGCGCGTACCCGTCACCTCACAGCCTACTCGGACCTCTCCACTGCCCGCTCCCCGCCGAACGGTGAGATGGTCGTTGCCTAGCAACGATACGGCCCTGGCTGCGAGATCTACACCGCAATCTACACCGTATCGATCACGTGCGTTACCACGTGCTTCGCTTCCCGGTAATTCTAGCGGGAATAAAAGCAATTTCATAACATTTTTCCCCATGACCCCATTATAATAGGATCAAAGGACACGACTTCGTCCTCCATCACGTTGTCCTCACTGGACTCATCCAGTGAAGAGGAACCTGAGCGGGTAAAATCTACAGGAAAAACTAGTACGTTATAGGCTCGCGAGATTGCCTAACGTACAAACCGGATAATCTAGTCCATTTTATCTCTGCGGATGGAGAACTATCAACCTCAATCGGAAAATTACTTGCCGATCTAGGAAGGGTAGATGGACAAACAATTAAAGACAGGAAAATAAAAATTGGACAAATAGCGGTGACTCCGTATGGGTTCAATAAAATCTATAGTATTGTTATTAAAAAGCGGTACTAAGAGGAAACCAACGCCGAGCACATATACAAGGGACTTGAGAATCTCAAGGCCGCCTTCCAACGAGCGGTTGTGAAGTCGTTTCGTATTTCACGTTCGGGAGATTATACAGACGTATTGCCGCACACGAAATTTCTCGACTGGTTGGACCGACTCTTCGGTAGGTCCAATATAGTCACAACGGTATGCTATGGTACAATTCGACGGCCACCGGTCGAACAACACCCGCAAATAATTGAAGAATTTCATGCGAGTCTTGTCGGAGGCCATCGAGGGGTAACCAAGACTTATCGGAAAATCTGAGAACGTGTTTATTGGCCTTCGCTAAGGAACGAAGTGCAAAATTTCATTCGTCGTTGCAAAGGCTGTCAGGAACGTACATTGGTTCGAGCAAAGACGCGCGAGCCAATGCTCATTACTGATACGCCGGCCGACGTCTTTGACAAGGTATCGCTCGATACGGTGGGTCCGTTGCCTATAACACCGCATGGCAATAAAGACATACTTACAATGCAAGACCACCTATCGAAGTATTATTTATCGCAATTTGGTACTCCCCGTGCGATCCTTACTGATCGCGGAGCAGCCTTTACCGGTAATCTATTATGCGAAATATCCAAAATCTTTCATATAAAATAAGTAACGACTTCCGGCTATCGACCGCAGACGATCGGAGCGCTCGAACGAAGTCACATACTGTTAACAGAATATATCAAACAGTATGCAAATACGTACGATGATTGGGATCGCTTGTTGCCTTACGCGGGATTATCATACAACACTAGCGTGCACGAGGCGACAAATTTCACCCCTTACGAAATCGTGTACGGGAGGCTGCCTCGGCTCCCGATTTAGTTCCTCGTAGACGATAAATTATCAACGTATAATTCATGTACTATCGAGTTAATAAAACGTCTTTCTGAATTTCGAGAAATGGCCGGTGAAAATTAGAATCACGCGAAAGAAAGATCAAAAAAATATTACGACAAGAAAGTCCGTCCTCTCCGGGTAAGTTCGACTCCCAATATCATGGCCCCTATAAAATTGTCCAGGTAACTGACCATAGCAATGTAATACTGGAAGCAGAAAATGGGAAAAGGATGAGGAAGCATGTCGATAAAGTAAAACTGGCGGTGGTCTAACTCGCTAGCCAGTTTACTGCGTTGTGTACTATATTTATATATATATATATATATATATATATATGTATTGTGACGTATAGCCGAGCTACGCGGCAATTGCCGTTAAGCATAAGCGAATAGGTGTATGAGAGTGCGCATGTATGAGTATGAGAGTATATAAAAATTATGCGGGTGCTCTGCATGTCTTCGCAGAAGAGTGCGGGAATAGGATAGGGAAGCTCTTAAGAGACCAGTGCAGTGAGAGTCATCAACACCGACACGTACGATGCTGTGTGTTGGGTCTTCTAGCTTCGACGGCCCTGGCCGCCGGAGAGCTTCATAGCACCAACGCATATCATGTGACACCGATGGAGGATCAACCCGGGATTTACTACGAGCGGGTGGCCCCCCTCCGCCTTCAACACGTGGACTGGATGGTCACTGTATTTATGGACTTGGACGCTTTCATTACGGATTCGCCCCCTGCGGAGAGGCAGTTAAACGAGGTGTTCATGGCCTGCTGCCGGGTTACAACCGAGCAAGCTTGCCGTGAAATGACCGACTTGGATTACCTTCAGGAACTCATGCAGCGCGCTACAAATGGCAAATAACTTCGAGGCCATTTCGCACAATTCCAGACTTAGCGTACCAATTAAGCCATTAAAAATTCGAACTGTGAAGAAGCGATCGGTACCGCTAGGTTTCGTCGGATCGCTCAGCAAATCGCTATTCGGAACGATGAATGAGGAGGACGCAACGTATATTAACGAACAGATTGATAGATTGTTTAATGATCAATCTAACTTAACTCAAATAATCGGTAAGGAAATCCACGTGACCCATTTGAGATTCCAGGAACTCCATCGAGAACATCTGATGAAACTAGACATGGTTGATAAACTGCAGAAACGAATCAATCAACTCTCCAACCAGACAAGTATGATGATGCGCCGCAATGTCTTAGTGACCGTTGCGTACCGGGTGGAAGCAAACGTCAAGCAATATATCGAGACCAGCGAGAAGTATTTACTCGCGATATCAATGGCTAGGGAAGGGCGTTACGACCATAGCATGTTAACAGCGGCACAGTTAACAGCCATCACGAGGGAAATACAGTCTCGGGCACCTGATTTTGAATTCCCCCTCGCGACCGAATATCTACGAGGAGAATCGCTATCCCGTGTTGTTAATACGGATAGCGTGTTCCACTCGGGCAGGATCCTTATAGTGGTTCATATTCCCTTACTGGAGCGAGCGGCTTATCATCTGTACTGCATGCACGCGTGGCCAGCTTCTCAACGCGGAGCGGGACTGAACGGATCAGCGCATATTCAACCGTCAACGCCGTATATAGTCGTGTCGGCGGACCGTCGTACATACTTCATGGCAGACTCAATATACATAAACGAATGTACCAGTGTGGAACACCATTACATTTGTTCAATGGAAACCTATCTGAAGGAGGTATCAACATCACAGCAATGTGAGGTAACGATGTTGATAAACCCGTCAATCGACGCATACAGGCTCTGCGACATAGGGATTTAATCAACTGACGATTCGTTTTGGACGCATTTACCGTCCCAGGGAGGATGGCTCTATTTGCTCCATAAACCGGAACATATTCTTATTCATATGCTCTGTCCGACAAGGATGGAAATCACCACTACATTGGAAGGTGCTGGGATACTCCACCTCAGCGCTGACTGTGTAGGACGCACCCGAAGTACCTCTCTCACCGGGATGCGTATTTACGAGTGTCGCGAACAATATTTCTATTCACCAGAGATTTCACTAAATATTTCTCTAATAGCCCCAAGCTTCGGAGAGCCGTTTGAGGGAAAAGTAAAAAATTCAGGACAAAGCAAAATCTTGTCGGAATATGCCAGGGAGGCTCCAGTAGCGTGGAAAATGTCACGTGCTGACGAATCCCTCGACAACGTGCAGCAACGTCTCTCCGAAATTGGCAGCCACCGCCGCGACAAGGAAAAACAGCACATTCTGTTTATGACCGGGTTTGCCTTGCATTCCCTTCTCGGAATAGTATTGTTCATCTACATATGGCGAACCAACCTTTGCAAGATGGTGAAGCGGATTGGGTTGCCCTGCGGGCGCCCGAAGCGTACAACTCACACAAATCATTATGACGATATCGAGTTAGGCCAGACTAAACAGGCAACGGATCTAGCCAGCGCAGGTGCCGGAAACCCGAGCGCTGCTTCAAGAACCGCCTCGAGTACAAGGTTTGAACTGATAAAAGAAAGAGCAACAGGTCGGCCGGCAGGAAGAAATGGAGAGCCTTCTTGCCCCCTTCCCTGCTAAGAGGCTGAGGTAGCATATTAGGAGAATCGCACCCCAGATGACTTCGAGACTTCTCCCACTACGACATCCAGGAGAGGAAGAGCCAGAGGGCCTCGTAAGAATCTTTGAACGCCATTCGACTCTTGAATCCAGAGCCGAGTAGTTGTGCAAAAATTCGAGTAAATATAACATATCTAGAGAAGAAACTTCATGGAAATGTCCACCTAACGCAACAATCTTATGAGAGCAAAACTGAATAAGACTTGCGTGGTATGCCTTGAAGGCCAGACCGAGTGCGCAGACTGGCTCGATTGTTATAAGAGTTGGGCAGATCGGGCAGGAGGTCCCGACCTCTGCTCCTGCCCTCTCTACGGGTCTAACCTGTTGAGCAGTGACCGGGCAAAGCACGCCATGCCGAGAACCCGACGGAACGACGCGAGTCAAACAACAACGTTCCGACGCCATCCGACGGTCACCGCCAAGGAGAAGGGTGTTCAACCCAGCCGGGACACCAAAGAAAAGGGGGTGCAAACCGACCCCATAATCATACGAGAGGGTGAGGAAGCTCCCTTCCTAATTGACTTCCGGAGGCTGAGTGAGGCGATGATCCCCGCGGTCCGATCGCGTATCCTGAGGCGCTGGATCTTGCTCCAGAAGGAAATAGACAGGCCTTTAGGAACCGCGGAGGAGGACGCGACAGAATAGGGTGATTTAATCACCTGGGAAGAGCCGACCGGCGAAACACCGCCCGGCACACCAGACTCTCCGGTGAACCTTGCAGATGCTCTGCAAGGTGAACCGGAGGTCGAGGAAGACTTGATGCAGTGGGAAGTATCACCGGGCGGGACTCTACCTGCGACCCCCCCGGTAGACGAACCGGAGGAAGAGGAGGACATCAAGGACACCGAGGCCAACTAGGAAGGACGAAGCTCACGAGGACACCGCAGCTGGCGAGACGCAAGGTCAACCGAGCGACGAGCCAGCAGCGAAGTGACAAGTGAGTAAAGTGAACAACAAAAAGGTGTCGCATGTGTGTGTGAGTATGCAAAGAATGCATGTGCGATGTACGAAACATGTAATTACCGATTAATCAAGAACGTGTGGTCAGGGGTGAGCCAACCCTCCAGTGCCGGTAGCACCGTCGGCCCGGCGCGTCAGCGTTCCCGCGCCCGCCAGATCCCGGGTGTAATCAACACCGGGATGAGGCGAGCACGAGATCACGCGCTTCAAGAATGATTATCGCGAGGCGAGCCTTTGTTCTAAATTATAAAATCAACAAAAACCTTGCTCGCTGCCCGACGCTCCAAGAGGTGTCAGACAAGCGAGCGAAGTTAGTCCCGTTAGAAACAGCCTAATAACGACATCTACGGAACCCGGCTCCTTCAAAGCTGTTGTGTAAAGAGAATCAGACTTAGAGTCACCGACGATTAGAGTGGGAGCCCCTCTAAATCTAGAAGCGGTACTCAAAAGCGTCTCTAAAGCTGGAATAAGTGTTTAAAGCTGTGCCACGAACTCAGTCGAGCCGTGTAGTGATAAGTGTAATCATAATCAAGTGAGAGAGTGAGTAGAAACCACCCAAGAGTGAGTAGACGAATGAATGAAACATTAAGTTAAGAACGTTTCCTGTAAGTTTCCTCGTCACCAATTTTCTTGCTTTCCAATTTTATTTGATCATTAAAAAGCTTGCATTCTATCGTAAACATTTCTAAAATTTTGATAATAAATCCTCCACCCTATTCACAAGGATCGCCCTGTAGAGGACGATCACCAACCTACCCACACAAAATTAAATATAAATCTCTACGGTTATCTAGAGGGTTAAGTCGTCGTGTGCGAGACCGCTCCGCACGTAACAAAACAACTAACTGCCATGCACATAGTGCATAAAATATAATTCGAAAGTGGACACTGGTTTCCTAAGGATTACTGATCGTGACAGTAGTTACTAGGGTACCCGAAATATCGGATACTCGAATTCTGGTTCGGATCGGGTTTACATCGGGTTAGGTTTTTTGGCAAACCCGAATTCTTCGGGTAGTCCGAAAACTAGGTAATCCGAAAACTTCGGGTGATCCGAAAACTTGGGGTAGTCCCAAAACTACGGATAGTCCGAAATCTTCGGTTAGTCCGAGATTTTCGAAAATCGCTGTTCACTTTAGAAATCCCGGTATTTTTGAAGAAGTGAAAATAGCCACGAGCAAAATTTTCGAAAACTCCACAATTTTCGGCAAACCCAACATTTTTAAGGAACTTGGGATTTTTAGTAATACGAGATTTTCGGGTAACCCGAAAGTTTCTGGTAGTTCGAATGTTCGGGTATCCCGAAATTTTTGGGTATTCCGAAATTTTTGGGTACCCGATCCGAAAGTAATTCGTTTTACCTGATCCGATCCGACTCGAAGAATTTCAATACCCGCATAACAAATCAGAGCAGGGGGTGGTCAGGGGGGAGTAGCTAAAAAATCAAACTATGCATATTCTGTTAGCTGTTAAATCGCTGAACATTTTGCCGTGAGAAAGAATTCGCTGCGATGAATTTCAAGGGTGTCTTTTTTTCGTTTTTCATCAAGGGTTGAATATCAAAAATTGTCATCGTTGATATGTAAAAGCTCCCAATTCACGTAACATGCCAGTACTTATGATTTGGAATTTTTTATTTTTTTTTGCCTTTCGTCGTGATCGGGCGTGGATATATCCATAGAGGTTATTTTTACGACATTGTTTTCAACGTATATCAGGAGCAGGGTTGCAAATTTTTTAATGAAAAAGTAATTCATTAACCATTACTTTTTCAATTCATAATGGAAATAATTACCACTAAAATATTTAATTTAATTTAATGTTTTAATGAAAACACTAATGCAATTAAAAAAGTAATGCATTATTTGCAACCCTGATCAGGAGCTCCTAATTAGCTCTTAATTGTCACGTTTTCAAAATAATTTTAAAAAAATATTTCACTTCGCGGGGCTACCTTTTCGGTAAGCTGCCCCCCCTGCCTCCCCCCCCCGTCACTTTTCAAAATTGATTTTCTCGTAACAGAAACGAGCTCAAAAATCGTGGTTTGCGGCATTGTAGAGCACATAAATAGCTCTTTAATACATGATTTTTTGAAAATTTTTCGAGCAAGTGGGGGGCCAGCTTTACGGATGTCTTTTTTTGAATTTGATGGTGTTTTACGTTTAATTGACGCGAAAGCAGCAGAGATTTTAGAAATCTTCAATAACTGCGCCGTTTAATATGTATGCATTTTCTATGGTCTGAACGTCAGCTGTGTAATAATGCAATTAATAGATATAATGAAATGAGTCTAAAAACTTTCTTCTCAAGTAGGAAAGACTGGTTGTTATAGCGTCACCTGGACACTAACTTATCGAGCACTGATAACTCGCTGATTTCTGTCCAATTCTGGCTACACTTTTCTAATCTTAAAGAAAATAGAATGTCTATCATAACCGCCGATTTGTTGGTTGCTAGGTCAAATAATACGTTTATGGTGATCGTCTTTTGTTTGCTGTTTTCTCAAATAGTTTATTCATTAAAAAAAAAAAAAAAAAAACAGATCCATGGAAAAAGTAGATGATTAGATAATATTTAATTTAATTAGCTATGCAATTGTTTCTATACAACATTTTTATTCCCAACAGGTGGAGACGATTGTAGACTTCAATGGTTTGACATAAGAATGGGTACACAACCAGCTGGAAATAATAGAATACATGGCGCTGGGGTTACAAGTCTCCATAGTAATGCAGCTCAAGAATTTACATTGGCTTCTGGAAGGTGAAGATTTCAGTCTACGTAATTGAGTACAATAATGCAAAATTAATCTAAGTCGAGTTAGATTATATTGCTGGAAGTTGAATTATTATAAATTCAGCTGTTAGGATTGTCAAAGATCATTTTTATAAATAAGAGAATGCGTTCAAGACATAAGATGCTTAACAAAAAATGTGTAGCTAAACTTTGTCTTCCACTACAAAAGAAGGGGAAGGAGGCGAGTAGAAAATAGCAAAAATAAATGAAGTTACAACAGTTCTTGATAGAGTTTGGAACTGGTTCAAACGCATCCGTGCGTTCTGTAAGGTCGTTGAATGAAGTTTTGAAAGTTGAGGGCAAGAAGATGATTTAAAAAAGAATATTTTCATATTCACAGCAGTATTTACATGTACACATTATTGCACGTCTCATAGATTCATTATAATACTAACAAAAGTTTGCTAAAGAGAGCTAGCTAAATAGAGCCTGTTGAACCTCGCCGTAGCTAGAAAACAAAGCGAAACTCAAGTTCTTCGTCTGCTTCTAGCAGGCTGGCCATCTCATCTTTAATTTTAAATTGTCGAAGGTCGTAAAATGATTGCATCGAAGACGACGACGATTATGTTTTCATTTCACTTATGGGGCATTCCTTGTCAAAACAAAAACGACGACGATTATGTTTTCATTTCATTTATGGGGCATTCCTTGTCAATACACAATCGTCGTTGTTGTCGATGCAATCATTTTACGGCTTTTGACAGTTTAAAATTAAAGAGGGGATGGCCAGCCTGCGGGAAACAGACGAAGAACTTGAGTGGTGTCGAGTCGGCGGTGACCGAGTTCGATCTTTCAAGATATTTGCTCGGTATATACTGTGACAATGGATGTACGTCACTGCCATTACTTCACATTTTCAGCAACTTTCCATTTGCTTTAAACAAACACCCATTGCTGGCCTTGGTAGATATAATACAAGAGTTCTGAGAGACAATGGCGGTGTACCGGCAGGGTCAGCCTCGATTCTTGCCTTACCGACAGTTCGTAGGTAACCCCGTGATGGTGAGCTTTACCGACGGTAATGTTACCGACAGGAGCGTTATCATAGGTGGCGCCAGCTGTATTTTTGCTCGATTTTACCGGCACACGGTTCGACAATGAGATTTTTGTGTTGTCAGATGAGCAACCATTTTCGAATTTTTGCCGTTAGATGGGAGACATTTTACCGAAAGAAGTCTTATCGATAAGAGTATTGATATAGATGGCGTCAGCAGTCGCTCTTTTACTGATCAGGTCTGTTGCACGCCCAATATCCACCGTAAGATGGTGTTACCTCCAGCCTTACCTACAGTTGGTGTTATTTGCAGAAGTGTCACCGCAGGTTTTGTTACATGTAGCGCCCCTTTTATCGATCAATCGTTTTTTGTCGATTGACTCTGCTTTGTTTCCAATGTCCGCCGCAAGATGGCTACTTTTTATTAGGTAGAGGTAGTAGTGGGTAGCATAGAACGTTTCAAAATAAAGGTTGGATACTCTAAATAGATGTTTTTCAATTATATTCTGAATGCAGCTTGTGTAACGCAATAATAATAAATCATATTATTTTAAATTGAACAAATAACCTTATACATATTTTTTTCATTCACGCAATAATAATTAAACATCTTATTCCAAAATTAACTTGGACTAATTTCGTTATCGTGCCACTAATCGGACTGTACTCGACAATACGATCGTGCAAGGTCATGCAATAGACTGCAGTGTTCGCAGGAAATTCCACGCTCGCTTCAAATTCTAATCGAATATCCACCGGTCCGATTTGTAACGATTCATTCTGTTTCGAGCAATTGATAACGATGATGGGAGCTTAGTTTATGAATTCATGCTTCGATGACGAAGGTTCAGCTTTTTTGTCGTAGCAGGCTGTTTGAAACCGGACATACATATCATAGAGAATGACCTTTTGATTATTGGATTTATCCAGATTCAAATTTCCATAGGAATAACACTGTGATTTGAGAAAGAGTTTTACATCTTTGATTCGGCAAAGATCAAAGTCGCTAGTATTTTTCTGTACATCGTTTCTCCTTGCAGTTTGGAATCCCAGAACGACATATCTCCGCTTCTCCAGCTGTATCAATATCTTGACCACCCATACATGCCGCGTCGTTGACGGGAGCATCGGATACACGTACGTTTCCCAAGAACGAAAACTCATGTATATGGCCGGATCCTTGGGATTGTAGTTGAGTAGCTGGATTTTCGGTTTATCGGCTAGTTTAATGTAGAGCAACAACCATTCGATTTTATTTAGGGTAATTTTAAAGTTTTCCGCGGGTGGGGTTTGAATCACAGCATTCAAATCAGTGTTGGAACATGTGAGAATCAATTCATGTTTAGCATTGGCGACGACTCGACAATATCCTCGGCGAAGCCCATGACATCATTCAACGGTACAACAAAGTCGAAATTTCCAACAGCATCAGTTAGTTCATTATTTCCACTCAACCAACCGGTATTTTCCATACTATATTGCTGGCCCGGACTCAAGGATAAGTGCCCCTGCATAACGCTGGTGATACCAACATTTTTATTTCGATCACTCTCCACACCGTACAACTCGTAGCGAACTTCCTCAAACAAATGACAAACAGCCATATTGATCAATTTCGGAGTCACCCCCGCAGTCATACTATCATCCTTTGTAATTTTTCCATGAATACGCCGAGAGCTTTTACCGGGCAGCAGACGCAAGTCTTGATGTTGAACAGTAATATGGATTTCAACGTTGTTCTGGAAGGTAGATGATGTAAACGCTTGATGGTGTGGATCTCAGAGTGCGCGACCGATTTGCCGAATGTCACGGGTTTCTGTATTCTTATTATTTCTTCCATGGTAATACGGACAGGATGCAGTGAACACGAATTCTTATTATCCAGAATCTCCACATAATCGAAGACCTAGGCTTTGGAGAAACCGAACTTCAGAGGTGTCAGCCTCGTTGGAGATAAGCTCCGCCAAAGGTGCGGGGCGGCTGATGATTTTTGGCTATGACGTCTCACTTTTATAACTTGCCCAACTTTTTCGTTTCGAACACGATTCTCATTATTTGAGAGATTTTACATGTAAACGCACAGTTCTATTTTCTCCGCGAAAATTAATCAATTCGTCGTCTTGATCGATTATTCTCAGCTGTAAATGATGTATCGACTGTACGGCGATTGGCAGGTAAATGATGTTGGCAGGCACTTCAACAATCTTATATTCTGATGGAATGGTAGCGAAAAATTCATGAATCGTGTGAGATCGACGCTCGTTTACGTACGCCCCTGTGGTTATGTTGCACTTAACGTGCAAAGTATCAACCTTCAGTAAGGCCACCGGTGATTCAGATTTATAAGTAGGTCACGTCTTGTGCTAGCTCAACCGCTTCAAATCCTAATAATCGACCGATGGAATCTTTGGGTTTGAATTCTGCTACATGATCGCATGTGACTTCACCGCTCAGGTCATTGTTATTGACTCTCAGACTGAGGGTGATGTCGGAGGGTAGCTCCTTTTGCAAAAAACTTTCAATATCCTCAATTTCGTAGCTTCCAGTGGGTATCGTGATGACTTCCTTGCTGTTGTCCGCTCGTTCCAGGTAAAATTTATTACAGCTCTCTTTCATATTGGGTATCGAATTCAATGTCAGGAACTCGACGAGTCTGAGAACACAGTTTTTCTCCGACGATAACGCGGTTGCGGGAAAATTTTGTGCCTCTAGCACGAAGGATGTGCTCAACAGTGTCACCGTCAATGATTGTACGATGAACAATGCTTGCTCATGTGGTACTCGTCTTTTTATAGCTGTATGTTGAGAAATTTGAGGTATAAGTAGCCGCAAATCACGTATCATATTCCTGATACGTATTATGATTGTATTTTACGCTACCAACCCCGAGATACTTCATTAAATCTAAAATACTAAATTAAATTTCCTTGCCGGTGTAGCTAGTTCCAAGGGCCTGTTTACGCCGTCCCTCGAGCTCACCATACCGGGTGATGAGGTGGAGGGGAGTCTTCTGCTGTTCCCCGCATCCGGGGCACAGGGATTCTGTTCTAAGCCCCAAGTGTACGAGGTGCCTGCCCGTGTACCGGCGACCGGTAATGAGACCCGTCGCGGTTCTCAGCTCGGTCCTGTTTAGATTGATGAATGTCGCTGCTAGTACGTGCAATGGTTCCTGGAATAGGGCCCTAGAATGATCCACGCCCGGTGCTCTGCCCCAGAGTTCCGCAAAGCGGGTCTCCGTCCATTGTTAAGATAGGCATTTTACGTACCCTGGAGATAGGCCAGCGAGGTAGTCCTCATCGCTTGTTCGGGGTGAGGCTCCTTCTCTGGCTAGGTTGTGTGCCAGCTCGTTGTCTTGGATGCCACTATGTCCTGGCACCCATATAAGGCTTATGCGGTTATTCTTTGCCAGCCGCGATAGAAGAGTGATGCAGTCCCAAGTCAGCACTGACCTTAAGACGTATGCGTCCAGGCGTTCAAGTGCCGCCCGACTGTAACTGCAGATGTCTATGTGTTTCCCTTTGTACCCGTTACTCAGGATATGCCTGGCACAGGTCATCAAGGGAAAACATTTCAGCTTGTAGCACCGAGGCCGTGGGCCCAGGGCGAGCAAAGTGCTTGTTCTTGGTCCCCCTCACCAGAAGCCGGCCCCGGTGCCCATCTCATTTTTAGACCCGTCTGTGTACCATCCATTACTATAAAAATTAAAATAATAATAACAATAATATACAATTTTCCCATACGATTAATACACATTTTACTCTAAATGAAATTCCCCCCCAAACATTTTTAGCATGCTCATAATCGGCGTCTGAAATATTTGAATCGCAGAGGTGTGAGTAGAAATGCTTCTCTGCGTGTAATTGCGTTTCATAGAGTTTCCCCCAACAATCGACGTATTCATGGGGAAAAACGCCTTTGCGGGCTATGAAACTGAACTTTGTAGGATTATTATAAAATGTACGCGTTGTGAGTTTATCTGCATCGTCAAAATATGACAAAAGTTCATCGATACTGCTAGCCATAAATTGAAATGGATAGATTAATCTCAAGCGCATCATTCTTCCATCAACTCGCTTTGTGAAGGATATATATTCTTCCTTATTTGTGGGTAGCAGTGTAAATAGTGCGAATCGTGATCAGATAAATTGTAAAAAACTATTGGAATTGTATGCGTCTCTCTCAAATTCAGAATACATCGATTATGAGCAGGACCGCGATATTTACCCGTGAAGTGACAGTGATCGAGACAGTTTTTCTCCTCAGGGGTGAATAGCTTTTCGCGAATATAGCAATTTTTTGCGCGCATGTAAGAATCGCGTTGCACTTGGGTAAGAGACTCCATCGGAATTATATTTTGATGCGTGACTCTACTTGAATTGATAAATCTTTAATCTACTGCATGAATCAATCCATGCAATCAGCGCCGCGTTTACTATGGAACTCTGATAAAGTCTCATCGTATGCGTAATGTACATACTTAATATCCTACACTGTGCGGGACATGCTTTCAAAATTCATGTGTTCTACGGTTTGAGGCATGATTTTGGAATTCACTACCGGTACGGACTTTAATATGCATTCGAGATCGGCATAAACGACAAATGGGACGGTGCGCTTGTTTTGATAATTTTAAAATGCTAAATCTTTAGACTCGGGAAATTCCATACGCACTTTATTTAACATAATACAATCTTGCCGATGGCTGTCGTAGGCGTGTTTCACGGCAAAGTGACACAAACAACTGTCGCATAAAAACAGGTGGCCATTGGAATCACACAATTGCTTGCTCACCAATCGTGAGAAATCTTTAATCCAAGCAAAGTGAAATCTTGGTGTGAACTCGCGCGTCATATAATTTCTGAGGCAATCATTACTTTCAAGCTTCAGAAGATGAATCGTGTTAATGTTTACAATATGCAAACTTTTACTTAAATAAATTGGCACGTTGACGCTGTCTTCTGATTTTGCATGGTGTGAAAAAGTTTGAGACTTTATCCCGTATACATTAATTTGCAAATTATTCAATCTCTCAAACTTTTTCACGGCGTGTAGAGTAGCAGGGAATTTAATACCTGTACAGTCCAACTCGGAAATATACCGACGATCATGGTGAGTCCTCTCAGCGTGGGTATTGACTGGGTGAAGGGCTGTAGTGATGGACTAGAGAAGACATCTTTCACAGCCTTCTGCAGCCTTCTGCAGCTGAATATCCTTGGGCAGCTCAACGAACGTTGAAAGCCCCGCAGCGATAGGCTGGTACTGGTTGGTGTTGACGGTAGTATTGAGGATCTCGATTATGCTCCACCATGAATCGCGTTTTTCAAAATCTTCAACCTTTACAAGCAGATCATTCCGTGCGCATGTACACTAATCGTCTATATATCGCTCGAGGGGAGGATTGTTGCGTTGGGGGTGTTGAAGCTTTCAATTTTTTTCGCAATCACATCGAGCTTTGTGTTTTCAAATTTGCACGATAATGTGATGTTAACTTTCCCATTTCCCTCCTTGCGCAGTATCATCCTCAATCGCTCAACAATGACCCGCTGGGCATCGTTCAGAAAGGCCGCCAAACTCTTGTGGTACAGATTTGTGACGACCCCTGTTCGGATCCGGTTGGCAAAAGTACTATCGACATCGTCCGTCTGTATATCCGCAGGACTGCTGATATTACCACCCGTCACTAGAGCTTGCTGCTGCTGCGCTGCTGCTGCCGTAGCTGTTGCTGGATCTTCCGTCACACAGGATTGCACGAGTGAGATTGTGTGTTGAATCTGTAGTTTCGTACCCACGCTCGTTCTCAGACGCATGGAAACATCACACAGCAATTAAAGATTTTGCATTCCAACGTCAATCGAATGTTCGAAGATATCGTCATTCTCTCACTCAGGATGTAGCTCGCTCAACAAATTGTATGTATTATCCATCATCTTGACGAGGTTCGAGTATGCTTCGGCGGCCATCATTTTAACGATGATGTCGATATATTTCGAACTTTCAACCTGCAAAACGTTTGACTTGCACCTATCGTGTAATACTGAGAAGTCTGCATCGGATGTGCTGATCGTGAGAATTTAGGTGTGGGGGGTGGGGGTCCAAGTTTTCTGCCACCTTTCGAAAAAGAATTAAAAAAATTATGACAAACACGTTTGAGTCTGCACACCCCCAACCCTAATCAGCGTAGGACCATGTCACGGGAAAAATCGGCTAGCGAAAAGCAGGTAGTGAGCGATATCTGACGTGAAAAAAATTTGCTATTCTTGATTCTTGGCCGAGTGATTCATGTTCATACCATTTGAGGACAAGTCACATCCGCATAATCTAGAGTTAACAACTAACCACTCAGAGAAATTCGAACCCTCAAACACGTGCTTATAGACCAATGTTCACGCTAGTTAATGGCACTTGGCTGGAAACGAAGCAATGGGGAAGTGTAAGGATGTTTTGAAGAATAAATCTATGAATTACATAAAATTCACAATTACTCATCATGTATTTTACCGCAAATAAGATTTATAATATTTTTACATTTTCCCTCAAATAAATTTATATTACAAGAACGTGTGAAAGCTATAAAGATATATGTATAGTTGTGTTAGATTCTATTTTTCCAAGTATGTGAATAATTTCATTGAATATTTCATTTTAATTTTATGCAAAAGCCGGGATATAATTGTAATAAATTCTATTTTCTAGATAGGTAAATAATTTTATTTAATATTCTTCACTAATTCTACGTATAAGTCGGGATATAATTGTAATAAATTCTATTATCTAGATAAGCAAATAATTTTATTGAATTTTTCAGTTTAATTCTATGTATAAACCAGGATATAATTGTAATAATTGTAATGAATTCTATTGGTATTTATGTACATATTGCGGGTATTTTTTAGGCAGACGGTTGCCTTCAGGACAGTTTTTTACCAGAGGGTTTGTTCCATCCGCTATATCACCATCAGGTTCTTGTGTACAATGCAGGAGGCATCTGCGGCAACTGGCAATGTTATCGTCCATTTCCATCTTCTCCCGCAGTTTATCCCATACACCACTGACAATGTTTGATGCAAACATGTATATGAATTCTTTTGGCAATGAAGCGATATCCTCAGACCTCATTGCCCTTAAACCGCCCTATTCTTGGTACAAACGGAAGGATTTCTCCAAAGAGCCGGTACACTTCTTCAAATACCAACTCTTCAGCCGCTGCGCGTTTTCAAAGGCGCAGTTGTATGTCGGGACGTATTCAGGGTTGTCATCATACCAAATCGATCGTTCCCCCGCATGCTTCCAGATACAATCCGATGGGAAGTATCCATGGTTTAAGTCATGCCAGGGTGCAGCTTCCATACATTTAAATTTTTTCGGTGCAGGGGGTGTGATGTGCAAATCTTTCATATTAATGCCCCTCGTTGTACGATCGAGGATCTCCCTCAGCCATGCTTTTTTCTCCTCCCGTTTGACGTATACGTAACACGCATTTCTCACCTTTTTTCTCACAATCTTCGATACATCCTTCTGAGATTTATTGCCAGTATTCCATGGTATTCCATGGTGATTGCGTGTTAACCAAGCATTAGTGGTTCCACATTCAAGCGGTAAGTTAGCCAAATCACAGGGTGGCTTGATAAAGATGTAAACCAAGCCCCGTCTGTTTTGCGTTGATGACTGCGACTTCATTTCGTACAAGCTTCTTGCCATGGCTGATGAAACATTGCACATCTAGGATCATCACCACGTTGAAGAGGGATGTTGCGCTCGATTTTTCTCAAATACTGAAGGTAGAAGACTGACTATTCAGCCTCCCGCACCTGCTTTTATCTCGTTGCGGATGAATTTCGTAGAAGTGGAGGGGATGACATAGATTATTTATGGTACATAACTGCATGACAATTCAAACTAGTTGAATTCCTCACCATGGCATTTCAATTGCAAATGATTTTCCTTAGCTATATTACACATTTCGGCCAGCTGATGAGAATCTTCTTGTAGAACCCTCGCGATTCTCGGTGGCAAGAAGACGTTGTATTTTCCCTTGATCGTTGCCAGAACGCGTACCCCGTATTTCGTTTTGACCAGTCTTAGCCCAGTGACGTCTTACATCTCCCCAATTTCGAGTTCCGACATCTTTTTGGTCGGCAAATTCTCTAGGCGGCTGACGTGGTTGACTTTTGTCAGACCCATCGTGTTTCGATGAGAGTTCCTTCTTTCACAAGTAAGAACAGTTCACAACGTGAAGAGACGATCAGAACAGAGTGACCATCGAAATAAGCTCGCGTGTTACATACCACCCATCCCTACTCCGATTTTCCACCGGACAAGTCTCGACATGCATTTTGTGGGAATATTTTTTTACGAACCCACTTCACAGGTCTTCGTATGCATTTCGTGTGAACAATGTTTACGATCTGTTCAAAGCATTCAACCGCTATTTTGAAACGTTCTATTTCACCCACTACCACCTCCACCTAATAAAAAGTAACGTCCCGGTACTTGGACCAGCCAAATCGGTCCACTAAAAAAAACCGAACGGGAGATTTTCTAACTTTTTTTATTACTAATATATTACCAGAATACTAAATTTATTACCCCTACTAGTTCAACGTAATCGTCTTGTGGCGTAGCATTGGTCGAAGCTGCACCAGCCATATCATAACTTACCTAAATTTCACACCATCAAGGTGTACCCTACGTCATAATTTTTTACGCGTTTATTACTTTTTGAGGATATCAACCAAACATAACGAATCCTAACCCATAATGAGGTAAACATTATATATTCATATTTCCTTTTCCTTATTCCATGGATAAATCATCTTTTAGGCTAAGAACTGCCCGAAATTGATTGCATTCGACGTTTTGTCGCATCTGCAGGCATACAGTTATGTGCCCTGAAGCTTTTTCAGGCATGAGGGGTCCAGTAGGATGTAGTATTAAAAAAACGTGCCCGACAACGTCCGTTTTCACCGAATTCCGTCAACTTCTCGCCCGACTGATATTTTTTACCCACCTCTTACAATCTTTTAAGTTTTGAAAACCAAAGCAACTGTTTGCCAGGAGTACTCAGTTGTGCCGGGAAGCATTTTTGCACGTTTGAAGTGCAGTTGGTTGTGGTAATAAAATGACTAACCCCAATAACATCCGTTTTCACCCGATTCCGTCGACATCTCGCGTGACTGATATATTTTACTCACCTATGGAGATCTTTCAAGTTTTAAAACCCAAAGCACCGTTTTCGTAGCAATATGTAGTTGTATTGGAAAGCATTTTTGAACGTTTTGGGTTTAGTGGATTGTAGTAATAAAATGACGCTTTTCTCAAAAACTTCCGATTACACCTAATTCCGTCGAGACCATGTTTTAATCAAAAATTTAAGAAACGAAATTAAATCAAATAGAGCTACCAACAAAAACTTTTTTCCCAATGTTTCGATTGTTCAAAAAATTGTTATAAACAAACGCATTGTTTATGACATCATCGAAAATTCGTTCTTGACAATCGCATCGTCGGTAAAAACAATGATTTCCAGGAAAAAAACCCTTCCTCCAAACAATTTCCCTATAATTTAAAAACGCGTTTCTGAATTAACAATTTTTTTATATTTTTGATATTTCAACATTTTCATCTGTCAAATTCTTGATTGAAACATGGTCTCGAAGAAATCGGGTGAAAATAGATGTTATTAGGGTCAATCATTTTATTACCACTACCCTCTGCACCCCAAACGTGCGAAAATGATTCCCGACACAACTACATACTTCTAGGTAAAAGGTGCTTTGGTTTTTGAAACTTGAGAAATCTCCATAGGTGAGTGAATATATCAGTCGCGCGAGATGTCGACGGAATTGGGTGAAAATGAATGTTTTTGGGGTCAGTCATTTTATTACCACACCCCACTGCAGCCCAAACGTCCGAAAATGCATCCCGATACAACTACTTACTCCCACACAAAAGGTGCTCTGGTTTTTGAAACTTGAAAGATCCTAAGAGGTGGGTAAAAATTATTAGTCGCGCGAAATGTCAACGGAATTCGGTGAAAACGGACATTGTCGGGGCATGTTTGTTTATTACCGCATCCTACTGCACCCCTAATGTCTGAAAATGCTTCAGGGCATAAATGTATGTCTGCAGGTGTGAATAAACGTCGAATGTAATCTATTTCGGTCAGTTCTCAGCCTGAAAGATGATTTATACATAGAATTAAGGAATAAGGGTTGTTTACCTCCTTATGGGTTAATATTCCTTATGTTAGGTTGACATCCTCAAAAAGTCATGAAAAAGTAAAAAAAGTTGACCTTGGGTACACCTTGATGGTGTGAAATATAGGTAATTTACGATATTGCTGGTGCAACTTTGACCAATGCTACGCCACAAGACGATTACGCTGAGCTGGTAGGGGTAATAAATTTAGTGTTGCAGTAATAATTTAGTAATAAAACGTAAGAAAATCTCCCGTTTGATTTTTTTTTAGTGGACTGATTTGTCTGGTGCAGCTACCAGGACGTTAAAAAGTAGCTATCTTGCGGTGGACATTGGAAACAAATCAAAGTCGATCGATCGAACATCGGTTAATCTATGAAGGGGGCGCTACCTGTGACAACACCTGCGGTAACACTTTTGCCAGTAACACCGACTGTCGGTAAGACTGGAGATAACACCATCTTGCCGTGGGTATTGGGCGCACAACAGACCTGATCGGTAAAACAGTGACTAGTGGTGCCATCTGGGTTGATGTTCTTATAGGTAGGACTTCCGTCGGTAAAATGTTTGCCATCTAACAGCAAAAATTCGAAATGTCTGCTCATCTGACGGCAAAAATTAAAAAATAGTTGCTCATCTGACAATACTAAAATCTCGTTATTGAACTGTGTCAGTGAAATCGAGCAAAAACACTGGTGGCGCTACCTATGATAACGCTCATGTCTATAACACCACCGTAGGTAAGGCTTACCGTCGCGGGGTAACATACCGACTGTCGGTACGGAAGGAATCGGGGATGATCTTGTCGGTATGCCGCTATTGTGTCCCAGAATTATCGTATTATATTTACTAGCCTTCTTCAGTAACCTCAAACCAACTGTTACAATTAAGTATCTCGCAAATGCGATAATCCCTACTATCGATTTCAATAGGTTTCTCTATGCTTTTGAGTGTCCAATTTAGCTTACCTGGTTTAGCGCAATTATTATCATTTATGACACTTGTTTCTAGAGTAAGGTAAAATTATGCTCTAACGACTGTAATCGAAATATAAAACAGTTTCACGATTGTATCTAAAATACAAAATACTGCGTAATATACCCATAAATTGAGCAATCGGGTTACAAATTACCGCGAATGCATGCAATTGTTTCACGTTTAATAAAAGATATATATACAGGTGTCCCTAAATTGAGGGACACGGACCAGCCAGCGTGATACCTGACTGAAATGCAACCGAGAATTTCTTTACCGGAAGCTCGTCCGACGCATAGTTTTCGAATTATAAGCGATAGCGTTAGGCCAATCAGAGTGCACCATTTCATCTGGATTTGCCGCCACGGAAATTGCTGTTTTGTTCGTCTGGGTGAATTATTATTATTCGGTTACAAAGGAAATATCGGCACCTCCCCTCACTCGCTGTTGTACCCCTTCTCGAGCGCTGACCTCGGTATTGTTGCCGCGGCACACGCTGCCGGCCGCACACCCACGGACGCACACTCGTGTGTGTGAAAATAAGCGAATGCCCAGCTCCACAATACTACGAAACACACATACACGAGTGAAAATAAAAATAAATCTCGAAATAAATCAGCGGATTTAAGATTTAATGTTATAAAACACTTCCAATCATCGATGTATGCATAAAACTAGAGATTTTAGATGATTGATATGCCGTTAGGGTTCATAATTAGTCATTCAATCAATCTGAATTATGCTTTTCGAACATTTTTTGTGTCTTTGCAACATAATTCTTCCACTAGCTTTAAATTCATCGTTGACATCCGATTTTTCAATAATGCGAGGGAAAAATAACTCGCTGAATTGACGTGTCAATAGGTTTGTAAATCAATTACGATTCACCTGAGTTAACACAAAATAACTGAATAAATGAGAATTCACTGAATCACTAAAAATGATAACTGAAATCATGAGAATTATTTGAGATATAACTGAATTAGGAAGAGTTGTAATAAGTCAAGTTACTTTGAATTACTTTAGATTCGTGCCAAAATTTTGTGTTTGAAGAGAAAAATAATTAAATTCAAATAAAAAAGTAATTTTAAATCGAGAAGAAGGAAATTCCCAAATACCTGAATTCAAATGAAGCAATTTTAATTTAATAAATCTATCTGAATTTGAGGAAAAATAATTATTATTATTTGGAATAGAAAAATGAAGTCCAATTACATGAATAAATTCAATCAATTCAACTCAAAAAAATATGGTGTCATTCAAATTCCTAGTTATTTCCTCGTCCATTCAATGTGGGTCTGGAGTAGCAAGTAACGTTGAAACTGTTGAGATCAATGCTAGTGATGGCCACTTATCTGAGAATAATCGATGTATCGATTAATCGATTTCAACAAAATAATCGGACACGGCTCGATTAAATTGTAAAAATTAATCAATTTGGTAAATTTCTGCGTCTAGTCTTAATATCAGAAGAGATATTTCGATAATTCATAGTCTTATGCAAAATATTTTTAAGTTTGATAAATTTTGAGTAATTGATACTTAAATCACATACATCGATACTGTATTGCATCGTTCGTGTGAGTAAACAAGCGGCTCCAGACCCACATTGAATCGACGAGGAAATAACTAGGAATTTGAATGACACCATATTTTTTTGAGTTGAATTGGTTGAATTTATTCATGTAATTGGACTTCATTTTTCTATTCCAAATAATAATAATTATTTTTCCTCAAATTCAGATAGATTTATTAAATTAAAATTGCTTCATTTGAATTCAGGTATTTGGGAATTTCCTTCTTCTCGATTTAAAATTACTTTTTTATTTGAATTTAATTATTTTTCTCTTCAAACACAAAATTTTGGCACGAATCTAAAGTAATTCAAAGTAACTTGACTTATTACAACTCTTCCTAATTCAGTTATATCTCAAATAATTCTCATGATTTCAGTTATCATTTTTAGTGATTCAGTGAATTCTCATTTATTCAGTTATTTTGTGTTAACTCAGGTGAATCGTAATTGATTTACAAACCTATTGACACGTCAATTCAGCGAGTTATTTTTCCCTCGCATTATTGAAAAATCGGATGTCAACGATGAATTTTAAGGTAGTGGAAAAATTATGTTGCAAAGACACAAAAAATGTTCGGAAAGCATAATTCAGATTGATTGAATGACTAATTATGAACCCTAACGGCATATCAATCATCTAAAATCTCTAGTTTTATGCATACATCGATGATTGGAAGTGTTTTATAACATTAAATCTTAAATCCGCTGATTTATTTCGAGATTTATTTTTATTTTCACTCGTGTATGTGTGTTTCGTAGTATTGTGGAGCTGGGCATTCGCTTATTTTCACACACACGAGTGTGCGTCCGTGGGTGTGCGGCCGGCAGCGTGTGCCGCGGCAACAATACCGAGGTCAGCGCTCGAGAAGGGGTACAACAGCGAGTGAGGGGAGGTGCCGATATTTCCTTTGTAACCGAATAATAATAATTCACCCAGACGAACAAAACAGCAATTTCCGTGGCGGCAAATCCAGATGAAATGGTGCACTCTGATTGGCCTAACGCTGTCGCTTATAATTCAAAAACTATGCGTCGGACGAGCTTCCGGTAAAGAAATTCTCGGTTGCATTTCAGTCAGGTATCACGCTGGCTGGTCCGTGTCCCTCAATTTAGGGACACCCTGTATATATATCGACCAGAAAGTTGCAAAAATATGTTGTCATTCTCAACCGGGGATGTCTATTTTTTTTCATTACGGAATCATCCTAGTGTGATGGGTCGAAAAATAGATGATTTTCGTAATTTTCTACCGATGGTCAAGATACGATAATAAGTCAAATCAAAGCACTCATGAAGAACAGAAAATGAATTTTTTAACTTCTTTTTTACATTTTTTCAAACGATTGAAAATGTCACCGAATAAAAAGTAGTCCCGAAGGTGTACAAGGTTGTGGGCGTAAATATTATCTGAAGCAAAATTCATAAAAGATCATTAATTATGCTGAATGTTCCTATCTTCCTATGGACGATTTTTTTAGCAAAATGGCGGTGGTTTGAAAAAAATTATCCAATTTCGCCTATATTTTGTACTCTTTTTCGTTAAAAAAATATGTTGATTTTTAAAAGAAAAGCTTTCATAGTAAGATAAAGAATGGCGTGCAGAATGTTGGGCCCAAATTTGATGGATAGCTTAAGACGTCTTCAACACACGCACAATTTTTACGTAAACTAAGCGTAGCAGACAAATGTTACCAAAGAAAACTTGTCCATGCGTTGGCACTAGTGGTGTGCGCGTAGCTCGGCACTTTCGTGAGATATGACCAGATCCCTTAATAATACAGAAATTATTATTTAAACTTATTTTTGACATGACTTCATTAAATAAACAAGTGTATACAAAAATACTTGGGATCCTAGCAAAAAACGAATATCTTGCATGATACCTATAAATTTCAGTTAGCGCGATTTGTTAGATAGTTTTGTATTACGAATGATTTACGCCGATTTTCGGCACACTTTAACGGAGAAGACATTTTTCTTAAGTGACAAGCCAAAAATTCATACAAAATAGAAAAACTTTTGCAAGTAAACTATTTTCATAGGTCACCTAGATTTGGAGCTACATGGATCTGGAAAGTAATTATGAGGCTAAAGTTAGTAACGTTGACGTAACATCAGAGAAAACATCATTATTACTCAATTTTAGAATGGCTTTGAAGGAGTTGGCTTTTCAAAAGAAGATCCTATGTTGTTTGTTATGGTTTACTAAATTTCAGACATAGCCAAGGGCGTGGAGTAACAATTTTTCTTAAAGATGCATCGTTAAGACAACTTCACTAACTTTATCCACACAAGTAATTAAATTGCTGAAATCCGATCTTTCGCACGGGTGCCATGGGAACACATTAGATCCGAAAAATCGAAAAAAAAAATCATGGTTAAATCTTTCGATACGTATTTGAATCACATGAAATAGCAAAAAAATAGAGAGAGATCGGGTGAATCGGTCGTTTGATTTGATATGGAAAGCTGGAACATGTATACTACGTGTTTTTATCAATGAATCTAGGTTCTCAGTGTCTTAGATCCAAATGAAAAAACTGTCAATGATTTGCGGTCCAGGCCCTTTGAGGAGGGCCCTCCTTAGAAGTTACACATGGTAACGAATTTGGTTATCTTACCGGGGACCGAACACCGTTCATACGAATGCTAGCATATCGACGCGCCGACACAAACGGCATCACGCAACAGAGATGCCGGCACATCGACGTAAGGACGTAGTGACGCAGACATACCGCCAGGCAGAGGAACATCGCTGACGCGTTCACGATGACAATACCACAGAAATCATTTAACCCAGGCAGGATTCCAATGGACAGCTAACAGATCTGTTGCATAACGCCCCACTGACTCGTTATTTACAAAACTCTGTTGAAGAACAAATCCTGCGCATAGCGCCAGGCATTATTACCTGAAGAGGTGATGCTTATTTCGAGAGTTCACTCTCTAACGTAAGTTCAGCTTAGCAAAATCTTAGCAAAGCGCCTAGTTCTATACAATCACATTCAGATGCAGGTAATGAGAAAAAGTGGCTAATGTGCCTCAATGTAAAAGAAAGATGATAGAAGAGTTTAGAAAACCATGTAGAATCATAACACTGCAGGAGCATAACCAGCTAATTACGTGGAAATTATTATTTGAATTATTCTTTTGTTCCAATTAATAAGTAGGCAAGTAGCACTAAGAACATTTCTTATCGCATAAATTCGGGCATGAGTCCCACCTTTTGTAATTCTTCATTTTTAAACTAAGCCAGATTGCTACCGGATTGTAACACAGGGAACTAACCAACCCTCTTCCGAATCTGAACAGAGCTCTTTTTCAAATAAATTTAATGTAACTCAATTATCACCTGAATAAGGACAGGAAACTCACGGGCACGGCGTTTTGCCAAGGCAACCTGCCGTGAAAAACCCGTGAACGTGACAATATATATTATAATATAGATATGAGTTATACATAAAATAATATATATAACCAAAGGAAAGGAAAGAGTCTTGACAATCAAATACTCGCATCAATTACGAGAAAATATAAAAAAAAGTCGTCATAGAATTCCAACATGGGAAAAGACATCAGGAAAGGATTTGCCATGAAAAGGATTAAGAAAGAGACTGATTGTAGTGATGTGTAAAATTGTTAGTGATAATAGTAGCGTTAATCTTAGATCTGACATTAACAATTTAAGTAATTTCATAATTTGATTTTGAATAAGACTAGTAGATAATTCCTTCAATGGTAAGCGATCTAACTATTATGACTTGTTAGATTTGTTAGCGCCATGACAGTGATACCATGCTTTTAGGGGTTATGAGCTGCCACTCTCTTATGCGCACTGCTCAGGTGACCACTTGTTCCCGGCTTCTGCACGACCAAGTTTCGATCCCGCTTTTTTACAGATTTAATTGTACTCGCGATTAGCAAATCTAATTAATATGTTTCCCAAGAAGCCAGATAAAGCATAAGCATACTCTCACGGTTTTTTTATTGCAAGTAGTACTAGTTTTCCTTCTTTTTGTAGTGCAGTGTTCTTTTGAAACAGCTCCTAACCTTGTTTGCCGTTACAGATTGATTCCCTTTTGCTGTTTTTTTAACTTGACTATTCTTAAATTCTTTTTCTACTTACCTGATAGCTTTTTCCATTTAGGAATTCTATGATGATTTTTTCGATACTTTCTTATAATTGATGTCAGTATTTGATTGTAAAATTGTATGTGTGTGTATATGTGTTATAATCTGTATACTTATATCTATACAATATACATGTAGTTTCTGCGGAGGACCCCTCTTATAGGGCCGAAACGTCAAGTAATGGACAGTTCTTTCATTTGGACTTAAGATATCAAGAATCTACACTCATATATGTAGGATGGATAAGGTCGGAGAGAAAATGCATTATTGTTCTAATCAATATCTGTTTTGTACTTGCAGCTACGACGAAATCTTGAGATTATGGGATGTGCGAAAATTGCGTAATCCAGTTTCCGAGCTGAATCTCAACGGTGGTATCTGGCGTTTGAAATGGGAACCCAAGCATCATACATGTTTGTTGGCTGCATGTATGTATGGCGGGTTCAAGATAATCGATTGTCTTGATAAAGGAGCACCTAATGTTATCGCCCAATACACGGAACATGAAAGCATATCTTATGGCAGCGATTGGTCATCTTTGAGCAGTAGTGAAATTAAACGTCTGGGGATTGCGGATTGTACTATAGATACAAGAGTGCTGATTGGAACATGCTCATTTTACGATCACACGTTGAAATTGAGCAGTGTTGACTTGAATAAACAAGAGTGAATAAACTCAATGGTTCCATTATTATCCTTCCTTTCGTATCGTCTTTCTCAACCAGGGACGCTATCAAAGAAGATTCGATGTATAAGTAAACAATCAGCTCATTATTAGTCTATCATTGGGCTAATCCTGACGCAGGGTCGACTGACGGTGGGTGAAGTTTTTGGATCAGTGGCAGTGGTCCAAACTGGTTTTTACTGGTATGCAATTTTCTTTTTTTCTTCTTTTTTGAAGTGAACAATTTGACAGCAATCGACTAATAAACTATAAATCACCCAAAAGCATTACCTTTATTATGTGACTTCTAAAAAACTGAATTCCTTATACATTATATGATATTATAAATAGCAATTTTTTGAGTTTACACAATTTCTAACGATAATTGGTAGAGTTGTTACGGGGTGGATCATAGTGATCACGATGTGCGGCTATCGATGACCGCATCCACATCCAGCCGTGATGTTATTACGTCCTATTTTTATGATGTTTGAAGTTCGTGATTGTGTTTGTTGTATGATTAAATTTTCGTTGGTTGAAACAGTTAATATTGACAAGATACAATTCATAGAATGATGCTTTTATTACGACGTTTCGGCAGGAACCCACCTGCCATCATCAGATTTCTTAAAAAATATTATAAATAAAAATAAAAAATTAACTAATTTAAATTAAACACATTTTACAATTGAAGCTTTCAATTGAAATTATTATACATAAATGCCACCATCAGTTATAGTTATTAGGTTGTCATAAGATAATAAAATATTACAAACTCACATTTCTAGACATTTCTTAGCTTAACAGTTGTTGCTTACATGGTGATACAGAAGGAAGTGACTATCCGTCTGTCATTTTGACCTGCTTAATGTTAGTTATAATAACAATGATATTATGTCATACATTTGTCTACATGATTTTTGTTGTAGAGATTGCAATGCTGAATATAAAAAAGCACATGTATTCCTAGAGACACACCAAGGCATTATCACAAAGGCAGACAAAGGTGACATTGCTGTCATTATGGACAGAGAAAAGTATAACCAAAAAACTAATGAAATACTCAATGATACCAGTACGTATAAAAAATGTAAGGACATGACCAATATAGTAGAGAAACAAACTAACGACATAATCAATAACATAGCGAAAAAGGGGGGTGTAAGTGACCAGACATGTAAAATGCTTAAAACACATAACGCATTACCACCAAAAATTTATTTTTAACCTAAGGTACACAAAAAAGATCATCCTCTCAGACCGATTGTGTTAATCATAAAATCTCCCACATATAAGATATCTAAAGTATGTGCAGGAATCTTATCCAATATTATGGGCAAAACTGGATATTACGTTAAAGATTCTTGGTCCTTCGCTAAAGAAATAAGAGGAATTAACATCTCTAAAGATCACCAAAGATCACCTCTCTCTCTCTCCAAACTGTAAGTACAGCCTGTGTGTGTCTCTTCGGCTCGTCTTTCAAGCTCAAATTCTCGTCTCAAGACGTCATCTGCTGGGATTCATTTTACGAGCAATTATCGATAACGAGCTCTGTCGATTATCGGATCATTCTCTTATCATCTGGGACTACAAGAATTCAAATCACCTACTTGCGAACACTTTTATCGATCGCTGATCGATCGATTGAGTATTTCTCTTTCACATTACCATGGCTCCTAATTGTGCGATCTGCAATGTCGCTATCAAACGCAAAGAGCCTTCTGCCTCTTGTCATGCATTAAATCTGCATATAATTTCGACCCCTCGGAATTCGGCTCGTCAACATTCAAATGCGAACAATGCATGCGACGTCGGTCGACCATACTCGAGCGTTCGCCCTCATCATCACCTGACCATTTGAATCTGGAGCTTCCCACTTTGATGCAAGCGACTGCAGCGCCAACTACTGCAATTGCAATGGCCACCACTGCGACTGCAGTGTCTACTGCATATAGGTATGTAATACTCCTATATGGACAGTTTCTATAAGTGGAAGCTGTTTCGATAAAGTGAAACAGATGATATCACTTTCTCTATCCTCCGTGGACCCAACTCAGTTCTGCGCATTCTTTTGTGCGCAGAGGGGAAAAAGGCGAGTTATTCAAATAAGATATATCGTGGCAATAATTTTTTTATGATTTTTAAAGAAAAAATTTTTTTTCTTGAAATATAAATGATAATATAAAATGATAATAAATATTCAAGTTCTTATTGATTGGAAGAATGTAAAAAAATAATTTATTTTTATTAAATTCTAGAAGTATTCTTAGAAAATAGAATCAAACAAACCTTATTCATATTCCTTTTGTTTTTCGCAAATGCTTCTGAAAAATGACAAGTTAATAAAGATATATCAAGTACTTGGACGTAACAATTTAGTAAAATTGGAAATAAAAATAAATTCAGCTAATACAATTTTATTAAACACAAAAAATTATATAATGTAGTTTGTTAATTTTTTATTGATTATAAAATAAAATGAGTTTATTATACTTTTGCCGAACATAATTATCTTTAACCGACAATTTTTTAGCTTCGTAGAAAAATCTCGTGTTTAAATATACTTCAATAATCCATTTACATAACTGATGATGATGATTATCAGAAAAATTTTGGAGTAAAACATGTTCGTTCATCTCTTTATTATCAAACATTATTCCAATTTTTTGACATATTTGATTTGTAACAGTAGTTTTAATATTTTTGTTCAGTAGTAGTAATCTTTATTGTTCCCCTTGGGGTTACAAGGACTTCCCTTTTCCTCTTCCCTTACAATATTTTTTTTTTACATGTTTTCTTAACCTATTCTTACCCTAATTCTTACTTCCTACCTTATCCTTACTTAATTTACTTAATTTCTAATTGCCTGTGTCCTGTGCCATTGCCTTGCCATTCCCTTACTTTCCCTCTTATCCTTTTCTTACTTTTTATCCTTATCTTTACTTAACCTTATCCTATTTTACCTTATTCTATTCCCTAATTCGTCCTTATCCTAATCGACTTCCATTTCCCATTCATCTCTCACTCTTTCATTCTCTTGTACATCCCTGATCCTTTCCAATTCTCTCATCCAGACTTCTCCCACCCCCTCCTCACCTAACATCTCCCTCACCACCTCCTGCCAGCTTTCCTCCCTTCTATCCCAGCCTACGCACCTTTCCCATACGTGTTCCCATGTTTCCTCCTCCCCCCCCGCACACCCTACACCTTCTCTTTTCCTCTTCTTCCCAGTACCTTGCCTCCTTCATCTCGCTTCCTAACCTAAATCTTGCCACCCTTATCCACCTGCTTTCTCCCCATCCCTTTCCCAGATATCCTGGTATCCCTTCTCCTTTCACTAGCCTGTACCATCTGTTGTACCTCGATTCTCTTATTTTCTCCCACCTCTCTTTTCTCTGTTCTTCCCTCTCTCTCTCCTCTATTTCCCTAAACTCCATCTCGCCCCTCTCCCTTCTCGCGACTACCTCTCTACTCTCTACTCCCCTTTCCGCAAAGAAACTTTCCCTTTCTCTTTCCCACCTCGATCCCTGCCTCCCAGCTTCTGCCTTGTCCCTTATCTCTTCCCAGCATCTCCTAGCTAACTCGCTACCCTCCCCTCGCTCCAGCTTCCTTTCAAAATTCCATGCCCTTCTCCCTGCCCTAATCCTTAGTTTCTCCCTCTGCAGTTCCTCCCTTACTAGATATCCCGGTGTTCTCCCATCCACTCCTAATGTCCATCTCAAAAATCTATCCTGTACCGCCTCGACCGCCCTCCACTCCCTCCACCCCCATATCTCCGATGCATACTCTATTACCGTCCATACTAGCCTGTCAAATAACCAAATCCTTTTTTCCCAATCCCTCCCAAACCTTCTTTTTCCTATTCCCCATACCTGCCTCATTACTACCCCTGCCTTCCGTACTCTCTCTTTCACCTGTGCTTCCTGTCCCCCATTGCACTTTACTCTATATCCTAAATAGCTGAACTCTTTCACCTCCTCTATCCTTTTCCCTTTCCATCTCCAATCTATGTTTTTCCTTCTACCGCCTCCTTTCCTAAATCTCATAATCTTTGATTTCCCTACATTTACCGTCAGCCTTTTCCTATCCATATACCTTTCTAACTTCCTAATCATTACCTCCATTTCCTCTTCACTTTCCGCTAGTAACACTATGTCATCTGCATAGGCTAAAGTGCATACCCTGCCGCCGGCTAACTCCACCCCCCCAACCCTTCTCCCTCTCCCCATTTCCTCTTCTAAGTCCGCCAGCAGCAGGTTGAACAGAATCGGACTGAGCGGACATCCCTGCCTTACCCCCCTCGCTGTCCAAAACGCCTCTCCTAGCTTTCCCCCGCTCCTTACTCGACTCTTTGTTTCCTTGTAAATTTCCTCTATCCTTACCCTTAGCCCTTCCCTCACCCCTCTCCTTTCCATAGTCTCCCACAGCACCTTCCTGTTCACTGAATCAAAAGCAGCTTTCAGGTCCACAAAAAACGCCACCATCTTTCCCTTATCCTTTCCCACCTGCCTATTGATTAAATAATTAAGTACGTATATATTGTCAATGGTGCCCATGCCTTTTCTGAAACCCGTTTGATTTTGTGGTATCAAGCCCTTTTCTTCTACCTCTCTTTCTAACCTATCCGCTAATGCCATCGCATACACCTTGTATAGAGTTGGCATCAAAGTCGCCCCCCTATACTCTTCTACCCTTTTCCCCTCCCCCTTCTTAACTATCGGCGCTATCAATCCCTCCCTCCAATCCTCTGGCCAGCCCTCCCCCACCCAAACTCTGTTACATGTTTTCCATATCCACTGCTCCATTTCTTCCCCCCCATACCTCCATACCTCGCTAACTATTCCATCCCCCCCTGGTGCCTTTCCATCCCTCAGCTTTGCTATCACCTTTCTAATCTCTTCCCTCTGCAGCTCCCCTTCCCCGTCCCCCTTCCTATTTACCGACTCCCCGCCTTCTGTTACCTTGCTTTCTACCCCGCCTAATAATCCCATGAAATACTCCCTCCACTCCTGATCTATTTCTTCATTCACCCTCTTCCACTTCTTTCTTTCCCTATTAACCATCTCCCATACCTTGCTTTCTGTCTTTGCTTCCGCTGCTTCTTTTATGAATCCCTCATTTTCTTTCTTTTTTCTCTCCTCGCATAGCCTATTATATTCCCTTCTTCCCTTTCTATACGCGTCCCCTTCTCCCTCCCCCTTTCTCCATTTCCTTAGACTCTGCCTAACTTCCGCTTTTTTTCGCCTACATTCCTCATCCCACCATCCCTTTTTCGCTTCCCTCCCCCTCCCTCCTACATCTAAGGCTCGTCTAAACTCCCTTATTCTTTTCTCTATCTCTTTCCCTACATCCACTTCTCCTATCCCCTCCCATTTGACTTCTGTTTTAAACCTCATCCTACCCTCCTCCGTCCAGTCTCCTCTACTGGTTCCCCCTACTCTTTTTCCCTTCCTTGTCCTAGCCACTGCCCCCCTCAACCACATTATTACCGGGTGATGATCCGAGTCAACCCTATCCCCAATCTCTATCCTTTTGACCCTATCCCTCACCTCGATGTTTCCTATAGCGTAGTCTATCACTGTCACCCCTGCCCCTCCTACATACGTAAATTCCCCCTCCTCATCCCCCTCTATGTTCCCGTTCATTATTGCCCATCCTGTCTCCTCTAAAAATTGCACCAGCTGCCTACCTTCCGAGTTTATTTTCCTGTCCTTTGATTTCCTACTCCTACTCTCCTCCTCTCCTTCTCCCCAGCATCCTCCCCCCTCCTGCCCTGTCCTGGCATTAAAATCACCCCCCACTAACACTTTTACCCCTCCCTCTATCTCTTCTGCCCGCTCCTTCAATTCCCCTATCTTCTCTTTTAGGTCCCCATTTATGTATATTCCTACTACTACCCATTTTTCCCCCCCTACACTTATTTTCCTTGCTATCATGCCCTCTTTTACCTCTTCCCTCCCTCCCTCCCCACTTACTATCTCCCTTCTTACCCCTGACAGCATTCCGCCTATTGCTCTTCCCTTCCTATTTTTTCGCACCGCATACTGCACTTCCCATTTATACCCTACTGGCAACTTATTTCTAATCCTTTCCCACCCCTTCTTTTCTATCCATGTCTCCATTAGAAATATTACATCCCACTCCCCTAGCCCCCTCCAGAAATCTTCATCCTTTCTCGCGAGCCCCGCCACATTCCAAAAAGCTACTTTCCACCCCTCCCTTACTGTCTCGCCTACTCCCCTCTCTCTCCTCCTTATCTCCCTCCCCACCTGCCTCTGTCCCCCCCCACTACCCATTCCCCCGACTGCCTTTCACTACGTACCCTTCCCTGTGCTTCTGTACTTCCCTCTTGTCTTTCCTCGCTTGCTGACCTTTCCCTATCGCTTTCCCCTACTTTTCCCCTCCCCTCCCTTTGCCCCCCTTCCCTCGCTCTCCCTGTACCATCTCTAAGCACCTCTCCTATCTCATCCCACTTCCACATTTTCCCTTCTATCCAGATCCTTGCATACCCTATTCTCACTCTGTTTCCCTTTCTCTCCTCACTAGCTGCTATCTCCCTCAACTTCCATTTCATTCTTCTCTCTGCCCAGGTGAGATCCTCGTCTATTCTCTCCTCCCTCCCTTCGAGTAGGCTTTTTCTTACCATTACCTGCTTCTTTTGCTCCCTATTTCCTAATCTTGCTATCCATATCCCCTTTTCTCCCCCCTTTTTCGCGCCTACCTCCCACATATCCTTTACCTCGACCTCTACCCCTATCAGCTGCAAAATCTTTTTCAACTCTTCCTTTTCTCTTCCCTTCTCAAGTCTCGCTCCTCTCACTACTATATTTCCCCTTCTTTCTTCCCTTTCTTTCCTCTCTATGGCCCACTCCATCTCTTTAAATCTATCTATTGCTACCTGCGCCACTTCCGCATTCCCCTGTACCTGCCTTTCTCCCCCTCCTTCTGCACTCTTCTTTTCTAATTCTAACAGCCTCTCCTTTACCCTTTCCATCTCCCCCCCTCTCCGCTCTTCTACCTCTTCTAGTCTTTTACCTAGATCCCTTATCATTTCCTTCATCTCCCCCCTCTCTACTTCCCACTGCTCTTCCCTTCTAGTCATTTCGCCTTTAATCTTTTCCATTTCTTCCCTGATCCCCCTTCCCTGCCCTTTGACCTCCTCTAGACCTATCTTTAGCTCTTCCCTAATCAACCTTAGCATATCTTGTATACCCCCTCCCTCTGCCTTCCCTTCCTCCCCTGTCTTACCCTCCGGCGACCGGTGCACTTTCCTGCTTTTCCCAAATACTCTTTCTCTTTCCTGCAACCCGTCTACCTCCTCCTCCCCTTTTTCCCCTTCCTCCTCCCGCTTTCTCTTCCATAAGTCTAGCACCGTCGCCGATCCCAGGCTATGCCTCCTATCCCTCCCTAACGCTGCTACTGCCCCCGGCCTACCTTTCTTTTTCTCCTCCTCTTCGCTGTTCGCCCCTTCTTTTTGGCCACCCGCGTTACTCATACTCTTTCTCTCCTTCACCGCTCCCTACCTTATCTATCCGCCGCCTACCTGTCCACTCTATCCCCCTCTTACTCCCTAGGTGTCACTGCCTCTTCCTATCTTATCCGAATCGTTGCCGTCCGCCAGCTCTTTCTGCCTAACCTCAAAACTCTCCCCCTTCTTTCTTTTTCACCCGCCCTTCCCTTCTATCCCTGCCTCCCTATTCCCTTCACCCGACCTCCCGTCTATGTCTTTCCCGCTCCTTCTCTGCCCTATTTCCTTTTCTCCTCACCTTTGCTATCCTGCTAAATTCTCGCCTTTTCTCTCGCACTCTTTCCCACACCTGTCACTCACATTCAAACGGAAACGGAAGTCTATTTTTGTTCAGTAATTCATGCGAATATTGTCTAATTATTTTTTCTGAAATCTTACAAATACTAATAACATCTTTTGATGGTATTTTAAATGGTCCTCTATTTTTTATTAGAGATAATAGAGGCATGGTTTCTCGTGATTCATCTGAAATTAACTGGTTTTGGCATACAGAACAGAATATGAGTTTAGAAACTCTGTGTGAAACATAACCAGCTATGTACAAAACGATATTTTCGACGAATGGCGTTAGTTCCCAACAATAACGAATATAATCATGATCTGAAATATCAGGATTTTCAGTAGCTCGAAGCAAATCTGCATGCCCAATTTGATCGTGACAATTTTTAGTGTTAGATGATACATGTAAAATATCTACATTGTCAAAAGCACAATTACCATTTTCAAATTGTTTTAACTCGTGCTTTACTAATAAACGCTTATACGCACTTTTAAATTGTAAAACATTTGGATTATTATTGAAACCTCCACGACTTCTGATGGCGCTAAAAAATGTTTCAATATAATCCTGAGACAACTTATAAGTTAATAAATAACTCATCCCTTCCTGTTTTAATTTATCATAAAGAGGAAATATATTCCTTAAAGCTATAATCATTCCAATGAATCCAGTTTTTCGTTGAGAATTAATTAAAGGTGTCCCCTTGTCATTACATAAATTAATAATATAGTTTTCAAATTTCAGAGCATGCTCTTTCATTTTGGAATAGGTATCATCAGTCAGCGGGGTATTAAATTCTCCTTTAGAAAATTTATTTTTACAATTTAGCATATCACCCATATTGTTAAAATTTAAGCAAAATAAAGCTGTTTCTGAACTGTCTTGAAAGTCTTTTTGGATTTCTGTATCATCTATCATTTGTAAAAAGTTTAAAGCTTTTGAGACACTTTCGCTAAGTGTTTGTATGGCTAATTTTACATTCATTTTGTTATTTTGATAATGAACGTGTTTTTTAGTTAACTTATTTGCTACTCTTAATCCTTCTTTGCATTGTAAATCGTGCAATTTCTCTATGTATGACCATGAAATAGATTTATTGTCAACAGTTTTTATTATTTTGTGATCTCCTAAAGTATTCCGAATTAATTTAATCATGTGACAAAAATCATAAAATATGTAATATTTTTCAGATGTCGCCGGATTTGTAAAGTAAGGTTTAAAATTCGGTCCAAACAGCCATTAAACCAATGCATTTTTTGCTGTGATCGGATTGTCGTTATCAGAGTAAGCGGAGTCTGTATTTTGTATTGTCCCGAAGTTTATACCTCCGTGAAATTCTTTTTTGTCATAAATTATTTCTTCTTTTATTGACATTTCATCCAGAACCAAATTAACTATGCCACTCTTCTCTTTACATCGCAATTCAATAGCTTTAAACGATTCATCTGTAAACCCAGGTGAGCCATCCACTACTCTGTACCACGATTTTATAGTTGACACAGATGGTAAATGTTTATTGAATTTTTCTCGAACGTATTTGTAAGCCTTGGGCGAATAAAAATGTAAAGATAATGCAAAAGAACGAACTTGCGGTGTGTATCCTCTTCCATCTTTAAGTTTCATACTTGTTATACTTGTTATATCTTCTGACATCATACTCTACGTAGAAAGAAATATTATGAAGTATATGACCGAAGAAAAACTTTGAGATTTTTTTTCATTTTGCGATCTTTCCATTTAAAAATGAAAAAAAAAACACGTCACGTGTAATTATTGATAAGTGAATTAATTAATATTAATGAAAATATTGTATCGAAACCCGTCAATAAAAGTTAAAAGAAAATATATATGAAATTGTTTCAAATCTTAGATAATAAACACACTATCATGTAAATATCAATAAACAATATTATGAATAAAATTCGTCGTCGATAACATTTGTGTAAAATATATACAATTTTATATTTATACAATTTATATTAGTTAGAATATACTATACCATCAGAGCATCACCACTTTCATCAGTTAACATACAGTTCTTCTTAAGATGATTTACTAAATCTTTCAAAGATTTAATTTTTCTTTCGAGATTCCTTGTTTGCCTCTGTAGCTGTCTTATTTTTTCTCTTCTTTTCTGATCAGTATTTTTTATCAAAGAAATGGTTCTGTTAGCCCTTTTGGGTGTTGCAAAATCTAATTCCGATATTTCACTCACATGACGGGGCTCGAAAAATCTACGCTTTCGACATTGACTTGGAGAAGTATTTTTGTCTGGAACTTAAAACAAATATAAAACAGTATAAAATTTCTCGGAGCAATAATTAAATAACATAAATCTCTATCCTTACCAGTATTTTTGTCATCGTTGTCAGAATTTGTGATTGCATTTTCCATAAATTCATTTGAATCAGATTGTTTGTAGGAGTCATCTAAAATTAAAATATTTAACAATTTTTTAAAATTAACTTTTAATAAAATGCTTATAATAGCCTTACCGAAATTAAGACTGCTATTATTTGACGTTTGAAATTCGATACTCTCTGGTTCCAAATATTTATCTGAATCTAAAAAATAGTAAAAATAATAAATAAATATTTTATTCGTACTATCTTTTTAGTTTTTTACAAAATATTATATCCTTACTTTTTTCCAAAATATTAAGTACATTATTGTCGTCGACAATATTATTGTCAGAAAAAAATGGCGAGGATTGATTCGAGACTCCATTGTCCTCAAATAGTTCCGACAATGGGGTGTTTGGCGGTGATTTATTAATCGTATCAAGACTGAGTGGGTTTGTAAGATAAAGTGTAGGAACTGCATTACGTTTTATAGAAGATTTAACAGCTCCAAAAACATTTGATTGACAAACATCATCAGTTTTGAAATGTCTGGAACATATGCACGTTCTGCTTACATCATCATTTATAGTTAATCCACAAGCATTTAGCCACTTCATATGAATCTCCAAATTTTTAGGAAATCTATAATTGTCAAAACTTAAATATTATTTTGAATATAAAGAAGTTGTTAATTAAAAAAATTAGAAATAATTTGCACTTACTGATGCAATGAAATATTGTCAGCTCTTGATGCTTTTCTATTACATAAATAACACAACTTCACCATTTTTTAATAATTGGTTGTTGAAAATAAAACATTAATAAATTAAAAACACAAATTTTTGAAAATTCAGAATTTCTTTTCTGAATTATAATAATAAATACATTTGTAAACACAATTCTAACCACAATATTATTCCCCTCAATTCTTTCCCCACTACTGATATTTTAGAGAATTCACAAGCATGCGCAGCATGATCAAGGGATGATGGACGAGAGAGAAAATAAATATTGTCAGCACCGTAATGGTAAGACGTTTTCTCCCATATAAACTGTCCATATAGGAGTATTACATATATGGTCTACTGCTGCACGTCGCTTTACGATCGACGATGTGATGTGCCAGCTACAGGCTAATGCTGTGGCCCTTGACTCCAAACTCGATAAAAAAATCGATAAACTTAAAATTGACCTTACAATTGCCTTCGATGCTAAACTTGAGCAAAAAATTGAGACCTTGAAAGTCGACATGATGCAGCAGTATGAGGATATTCAAGGCACGGTGGCCGGAGTTGTTCAAACAATGTCCACCATTCGTGAGGATGTTGCTGGCTTGTCTGCTGGTCAGAGTAATATCTTGTCGAGAGTTGCGGGTATTGAATGCCAAACTCTCGAGTCGGCTGAGGAGATCACTTCGATAAAACAACGGCACGTCGAACAACGCAATCAAACAGGAGATGGCCTCCTTCATTGCCTCAACTTCATCCTTGTCTCGGTCATCTGCTGCACCAGCTTTATCTTTGACAACGGAATTTGTTGTTCGCGGTCTACCATTGGAGCTCTCTCTATCTGACTCTGAGATTGTGAGTGCTATCTTCTCCTTTCTGGGCGTTTCTCGGCTCTTAGGCGACGTTCTGGATTCACGCGTTATGAAACCGAAAACGGGCCAGCCCAACGAACCTCACGTTCGTGATTCCACTTCGAGCGCTGTGTCCAAGAGATCGCTGGTGGTTCGCCTGAAATCATCGGCCACTCGCAACTTCGTCCTCGAAAAAGTGTCAGCTAGAAGGGTCTTTACCGTCCGTGACATCTTCTCTCTGAACCGTGATGACCGTATCTATATTAATGAATTGCTTCCATCTAATATCCATAAGCTCTTACTGTTAGCTAAATCTAGAGCTCGTGAACTCAACCTAAGCTATGTTTGGGCTAATCGGGGTGTTGTCAAGGTTCGGAGAGAAGGCTGTCCTGAGATTATAATTCTCCAGTCCGAGTCGGATCTTAATCGACTTGCCTGACTACCACGACGTTCTAAGCTGATTTTGCCCAATGTTATAATGCAACCATCTATGTCACCTCTCAAGGTCGCGTCCTTTAATGCTAATTCGCTCCTTGGCCATTTTCCGTTCTTTACTGCGCATGTTGCTCTTAACTTTTATCATATCATCTCAGTATCGGAAACGTGGCTTCATGACAATATTTCAGACGATCTCGTACAATTGCCAGACTATTTTCTCTTACGCAATGATCGAGTTGGCAAGAGGGGTGGTGGGGTTGCCTGCTACATTCAGAAATCGTTACGCTTTAAATTATTGGCGCTCTCTACGCCTGATTTCTCCAATGCTCCGGAATATCTGATCTTTGAGACTCGCAATGCCCAGGACCGCTCAGTTTTGTTTGCTACAATATATCGACGCCCAAAAGGCTTTTTATTTCATAATTTTGCGGACATATTCTCTTTTATTGCCATAAACTATCAAAACATCATCATAACTGGCGACTTCAACTGCAATCTACTACAGAATAATTTTGAATCAAACTCACTTCGTGAATTTGCCAGCTCGCATGCTCTTCATATTGTTGAGGCTGGAGCGACCTTTCACACAAGTACCTCTAACTCTCTACTCGATCTTTTCCTAGTCGATTCTTCCTCTAAGGTCCTTTCTTTCAATAAATCCTCGGCTCCTTTCATGCGGGTCACGATTTGCTCGAGCTCACGTACAATTTTCAACCCGATCCTCGCCCAGCCCACACGATTGCCCGCAGAGATCTTAAACACTTTGTGGTGACAGAATATCTGGCATCGCTGTCATCTTCTCTGTTCCGATTAAATTCTCCGTCCTTCTCTACTCTTTCCTCTCCTGATCACTTTGACAATATGGTCCGTGGTGTTTCGTTTGCCATCGCTCAGGCTTTTGATACTCATGCTCCGCTGAAGCAATGGACCACAATCCGAAAGATGGTGCCACGGCTAACCGATTTACTACGATCTAAAATTAAGCACAGAAATTCGCTTTATAATCGAGCTAGGCGTACGGGTGATTTGCTGTCGATGGCCGTCTACCGTCAATATCGCAATGCTCTTTGTAGTGAATTACGTATCGCTAAAAATAATTTCTACTGCTCCCGCATCTCGTCGACCTCTGATCCCTCTGGAATTTGGAGGGAGCTGTCGTCTCTTGGTCTCACTAAAGCTAGGGGATCTTCCTCCTTTTCCTTTTTTTCTCCCGATAGCCTTAATCAGTTTTATTCCGCCGTCTCAACCACTGATATTCCCTATCCAGACTCTCTATCTTCCCTATGTCTCCCCCACTGTCTTTCTCTAAACCTGTGTTCGAGTTTGCCGAGATAACCACCGAGTCACTGTCGTCAGTTTTGTTTGTTCCCCACTCTTCCTCATTAACCCAGGGCCCTGACTTACTTTCCAATTATGCGATTAATAAAGCTGTCCCGCTACTTTTTAACAGCCTTCTGGATATGTTCAATGCTAGTCTCCGTCTGTTACATTTCCCGTCTTTATGGAAATGTGCCTTCATTTGTCCGACACTTAAAACTGTTTCTCTGTCGTCCCCATCTGACACTAGACCAGTCGCGAACCTCTGCGAGCTCTCTAAGGCCCTGGAGCGAATTGTTTTCGGTCAGGTTACTGACTTTCTTCAGGTCAATGATCTTGCCGATCCTTTTCAGTCGGGCTTCAGGAAGGGTTACAGCACGTTGACTACTCTGCTTAAGCGTAACCAAGATATCAGACAGGCAGTTGATGACAGAAAACTAACGGTGCTTGTTCTCTTTGACTTTAGCAAGGCGTTTGACATGGTTCCACATCACCTACTTCTACGTAAACTTCGTTTCTTGGGTTGCTCGGATGGAGTGCTTGCCTGGTTCTTCTCATATTTATCGAAGCAATCGCAAGCAATTTTTGATGACAGGGGAACTGTTTCCTCCTGGTGCACCACCAATATGGGTGTTCCACAGGGATCGGTTCTTGGTCCTCTTCTTTTTTCAATCTTCATCCGTGATATTGGAATTGGTCTGAACTATACCCAATACCTCACTTCTGCGGATGATACACAGATTTATCTCACCTGCTACCCCAGTGATCTGGCTCGTGCTCTATCCGATCTGACTCTCGACGTGAATTATATCTTCGATTATGCTGTGGTGAATGGACTCAGCTTGAATCTTGTGAAGTCAAAGGTTATGATTTTGGGTAGTGGTGCTTACATTAATCAAATTGATTTTTCGACTCTCCCTCGCATTCGAGTCAGGGAAAATGAGCTTCCCTGTGTCTCGCACGCTTGCAACCTGGGCATCATTATGCAATCTAATCTTTCGTGGCACAAGCACATTATGCACATTTCGTCCAAGGTGAACTTTACTCTCTTTCGCCTAAAATATAATAAGAACCTTCTATCGAAGAAATTGCGCATCATGCCTATAACTGCACTTGTTTTTCCGCTTATTGATTATTGTTGCCTCACCTATATCGATTTAACCGGTGAATAGAACTTGATATTGGAACGATTAATCAATAACTGTATTACCTTCATTTTCAACGTACGTCGTGACATCCATATCTCCCCATTTAGCAATAGCTTATCTTGGCTTACGGTTTCTAATCGCAGAAAGTACTTCATGGGCATCCTTATTTCAAGCTTCTCAAATTAAATGTCCCTTCCTACATCTCCGACCTCTTCTCTTTTGCTCCTACATTAGCCTGTCCAACTCATCTCCACTCTACACTAACATTTTCCATCCCCTTGCATCGTACGTCCACATTACGCAATTCCTTCGTTCTCTCTGCATCTTATTTCTGGCATTTCCTTCCTCCTAGCATCACAACTCTGCAGTGTCTCTCCACCTTCAAGAGGGATCTGCGGGTGCATTTGTTGGCTTCGCAACTTCAATATGTTTGGTTGCATTCACTGCGTGCGGTTAATCGGCTTGCTGGTCACTCTCTTTTTCTTTTCTTTTTCTTTTATTCTTTTTCTTTACACTATTTCTATGTTTTATTTGCACTTTTGTGCTCGTGGTTTCTCTGCATTTTGATTTTGTACGCTTTTTCTTAGTTTTAAGCTCTTAGGTTAAGTTTTATTACATTATATTTTCGTGTACGCATTGCCCACGGATTTTTTCTCCAGGGCATAATAAAATATAGTCATTCATTCATTCTTTTATCGTTAGATGTATTATCTCTATATACAAATATTCCAACCAACTTAGTTATAACCACTATTGAGAAAAACTGGGCGTATATATCAAAACACACTGCCTTTCCAAAAATAGAGTTCATTAAAGCTGTGGATATATGCTTAAATTCTAGATATTTTGCACATGGGAACAGTTCATATAGGCAAATCTATGGTGTAGCCATGGGGTCACCTATCAGCCCTGTTGCAGCTAATTTGCTTATCGAAACCTTAGAACAGTCGGTCATGAACTGCTTACCCTTCAAATTAATGTTTTACAAGAGATATGTGGATGATATAATTACATGCGTATATAAGGATAATGTTCAACAATTAGTGGATGCATTGAATTTATATTATCCACGTATCAAATTCACACATGAGTTAGAAGATAATAATAGAATTAGCTTCCTAGATATATGGGTAATTAATCGTGAAGGAATAATACAAACGGATTGCTATCACGAACAAACTTGGTCTGCTAGATATATCAATTTTCACTCACACCATCCGCTACAATATAAAAAAAGTGTCGCGATCGGGTTACTTGATCTAAAGAAATCTAAAATTAGTACGGGAAACATTAAAGAAAAACGGTTATCCTAACAAATTGATTAGACATTTACAGAAACAAAGAATAGATAAACATTACAATAGTTGTAATGATGGTATTTGTGAAAACAACAAGGATAAATGTCTAGGATCAATTCCTTATATTGAAGGCCTATCGCAGAACATAAAGAAACATACTGCGCCAAGAAAACATTAATCCATCATACAAAATCACCAACACTCTGAATAATTCATTTACATGTTTGAAATCAAAAACACCCATGCTTGAACAAACCAATATTATCTATAAGATTAATTGCACAAATTGCAAAAAATGCTACATAGGTTAATCTTCTCAACACTTAAAAAAAGGATCGCAATCATAAATATGATATAAAAACACATGATCCAGACAGATCGGCATTAGCGTATCACGCATTGGTTGAAGGACAAAAGTGCAATTTCGGAAATGTTATAATATTAGACAAAGTTTAACTGACACAAATGAACTGTAAAAGAAATGGTACACATATCGACAAAGAATACTGTGAACAAAAGAAAAGATATCGATAATCTAAGTCACCTTTGCGTAGACATTTTATAAATCGCAAAAAACATATGCGTTGAAGGTCAGATAAACAAAGTGCCAGTACAACAACAATCATGTAGACAAATGTATGACATTATATCATTGTTATTATAACTAAAATTAAGCAGGTCAAAACGACAGACCGATAGTCACTTCCTTCTGTATCACCATGTAAGCAAGAACTGTTAAGCTAAGGAATGTCTAGAAATGTGAGTTTGTAATATTTTATTATCTTATGACAACCTGTTTAGGTCGTTTGAGCAGAGTTCTTCTCTAACTTCAATCGGGATGGGATGAGTGAGTGAGAGGGTGAATAAATAAATAACACGATTTCGCGGGAAAGACAAGACGCTTGCTTCGGCATAAAAACCCTCGCGGTGCAGAGGGAAAAGCCGAAACAAGACAAGTGTTTATTAACTGCAAATCAGATCATCATAAAACAGGATAATACAGTCGCTGGTGTGTTCCTCGTCAACTAGATTGAATGATCATTCAATAATCTTAAGCCAACTTATCTAAGTCTCCATGAGAAACCGTGCTCCGCAACTTCCACGCACTCGTGGAAGCAGGGAGTGGGGAGCATCAAGGTGGCCCAATGCCGTGCAAACAGCGGTCCCGACGTCTCGGGAACCAACGCTGAAGTGCAATGACGCTCGCCCGGGACACGGGGACCTCCTGTCCAACCGGAGGGTGAACCGCGTCTCCCCCGACCGTGTTAAACGGATAAATCTTGAAACTACGCGAAACGAAATAATCGACGCGCGTGTCTAAGGAAAACCTAACACGTCCTACCTATTCGAGCGCTCGAGACTAACTAACTTGCGCTGCGCCCTCACCGGCCGAGCGAACGTACGTAACTGCCGATTCGAGTATCGGCCCACGAATTTCTGGCGTAGACAATAAGTACGTAATTTGAATTACTATAACGTTGAACTACTTGTCATGTGGAATAAGAAGGAAAGTCTACTGTTGTGACTCTTTAGTCACCTTATACGTGGTAAATAGGTACAGCATACGAATATAACGAAACTAAAGTATTTGCTGTGATAAATTTACAAACTAATATTATAATAATAAAGTTGCGCGAACACAACCTAATAACTATAACTGATGATGGCATTTATGGATGATAATTTTGATTGAAAGTTTTATTTGTAAAATGTGTTTAATTTAAATTACTTAATTTTTTATTTTAATTAATAATATTTTGTAAGAAACCTGTTGATGGCAGGCGGGGTCCTGCCGAAATGTCGTAATGAAAGCATATTCTACGAATTGCATGTTGTCATCATTGACTGTTTCAACCAACGAAAATTTAATCGTTCTATTTTGAGTTCGTAACCATTTGACTTCACGTACGTACGGAAAATCAGAGAAAATGGGAGGAAGTTACATTGAGGAGATGAATGTTTGCGTGTACAATTGATTTATTGTCACAGACATAGAGAGTGAGTAGCAATACAAGGGGTGTCCTACACGCAGATTCCTGTTATCGACACTTACTGACATCCTCCCTTGACTCAAACTCTTTTCCGCGATGACGTCACAGTCTGCCGTACCAACTTAAAGTCAAAAACGTGCAACCTTACCAACAGTTGTATCGGTCGACGGCAAAAATTGCACTGCCTTACCGACAATTCTTATCGGTTGAAGGTCAGAATCGTGCTGTTTTACCGACAATCTTACCGACGGAAGGTCAAAGTTTCTATGTAGTGCTCGCCTGCGAACGGTAGAGGGCGCAGCGGGGGACGTGAACATTCTTACCGACCTGGATGTCGGTTACCGTCCCGCATTCTTTTCCAATGACTGGACTGCTGATGTGTAACATCAACAACTTCAAATTCTTTTCCCACGGTGGGTCTGCTGATGTGAAACATCAGCCACCTCAAATTCTTTTCCCACGGTAGGATTGTGCATGTGTAACATCAACCACCTCACATTCTTTTCCCACGTTATCAACCACGCGACATTCCAAAATTAATGGTTCTGAGAATTGTTTTTTATCCTCTCGAATATCGATACGTTATCATCCACGTGACATTCTTTTTGGCTTGTAACTGTAAAGTGAACTCTACAATGAATTTTGAACGGGTTCAGTCAAGGTCAGAGTGCAAGGTCGACCGATAGCTGCGGTAGTATACATTCAGAGCCAAGGATCTGCGGTGTTGGGTAACTATTGCTCTGGGAATGCAAAACGTACCTCGGTTTGAGTACAACTCGGTCAAGGATGAAGAGCAAGGTTGAATACAACATCAGCTTCGTACTGAAAAAAAATTCTCTCTTACGAGCTAAGGTAAAGGTGTAAAATTAATTCATGAATATTCTTTGGAAAACAGTTTTATTCAGTACAATTTTTAGGGTATAGTTGACAATTACTTCGCAACGATAGTACAGCAATTTTATTCAACAGTATCGTAACCATTGTTGAAAGGCTCGTATGTCAACGATAAGCTCCATCTTTGAATTGTGCGAGACGGTGGGACAGGGTCATCTGTTTCACTCCACCACTGAGTGAGTTGTATTCGGCAATACGATCGTGAACAATCAAGCAATACGCCAATGTTTTAGCGGGAAAGTTGGCTTTAGCTTCAAATTCGAGACGGATGTCGACAGGTCCGTACTTCAGAGATTCGTTTTGTTTTGAACAGTCGATAACGAATGAGGGGACGTCTCGAAGGAATTCACTCTTTATCAGCAGCGGCTCGGGCTTCTTGTCGTAGTAGGTAGCTTGGAAGTTTGCATACATCTCATACAGGAAAGCATACAGATTATGACTCATGGTGAGATTCAGGTTACCGTACGGATAAGATTGAGAGTTTAAAAATAGCTTGACGTCCGTGATATTGCAATGATCGAAATGACTTGCGTTCTTGCCAGTCTTGTTCTTTCGACTTGTTTGGAAACCCAAAATGACGTATCGAGGTTTTTCAAGCTAAGTGGAAGTTTTCACAGTCCAAACGTGTTTTGATGTTGTGGGAAGTAAGGGATATTCGTACAATTCCCAACTGCGGAAGCTCATCGAAACAGGCGGATTTTTCTGAACGAAATTTAGTAGATCAACTTTTTTCTGATCCGCGAGTTTCAAGTACGGTATTAGCCATTCCACTGCATTGATCATGATTTTGAATTCCTCCTCTTGAGTCTGCACGATTGCGTTGACGTCAGTTTTTGATCTTGTCAAAATTAACTCACGTTTAGCGTTGACAACGATCTTGCGGTAGTCTTCGGCGAAACCCAACATCACGCTGAGCGGTATCAGTACGTCAAAGTTACCATCGGCATCGGTTAATTTTTTCTTCTCTTCTACATCAAGCCATCCAGCGTTCTCCATCAGCCAAGTCTGGCCAGGGTGCAGGGAAGCGTAACCCTTGATAAGACTTGTCAAGCCAACGATCTTGCTTCTATCAATCTCAACTGTATCAATTTCAGAGCGAATTTCTTCAAATAAATGACAGATCGCGTTGTTCACGAGCTGTGTGTTCACAGTAGCTGTACCATCAGGTTTGAGGAGTCGTCCATGGATATGTACCGAACTTTTGCTGGGTAATATGCATAAATCCTGGTACTGAACGGTTAGTCGAATTTGATCGCTGTTGTTGAAAGTTGACGAAGCGTAAGGTTTGTGAGCGTGAATCTCGTAATGCGCAACGGATTCGTCAAAAATGACTGATGTTTGAATGTTCAAGATTTCTTCCTCCATGATACGTAGCAGATGATAAAACTGGAAAATCGGATTTTTAGTTGTCGGAAATTCCTCTTCCAAAAGGTGTCAGTTCCGGACCCAGAGCTATCAGGAACTCCACGTTTCGAGGAGTTGAGGGTTTGAGAATCGATCGATGACTGACTTAATCGGGGCATGTCGATTTATTGATATACCTACTCTTTGACAGTCTGTTATATACAATTCCCATCGTTTATTGCGATCTGATATGTAGTCTCACGGTAATAACTTCTCTACGAAAATCAACCAGGTCTCCGTCTTGATCAACCAACCGGATTTGAACGTAATCTATGGTCCTGACGGCGATCCGAAGGTAAATGACGTGCGACGGTACTTCCACGACTTATATCCTGGTGGGATAGTCGGGAAAAACTCGTGAATAGTGTGTACTTTGTGTCCATTGACGTAGGCGCCCGTTGTAATGCTACACTCGACTCGCAACGCGTTGACCTTGAGTATAGTTACAGGCACGTCTGATTCGTGAGTTTTATCAACCTCCAATACACGTGGTGTAAATCCCTAAACTTGAGCGATGGAATCGTTCGGCTCAAAATTGATCGTGTGGTTGCATGTGACTTCACTGCGTAATGTATTATTGTTGGGATTAATGCTGAGCCTGATATCTGTATTTTTTGGCACGTTTTGAAGATACTTCTGTATGTCCTCGATCTCGTAGCTGCCGATAGGTATGGTGATCACTTTATCAGCTACGTAAATTTTATTGTGATCAACATCAACGTTGGGAATCGAATTAAAGGTTAACAATTCTACCAAGCTAAGAGCATAACTTTTATCACGAGCAAGTTCGATCGGTGGGAAACATTGTGCCTTGAGAATCGAAGAGGTTCCCGAAATCGTTAACGTTGATGAATCATCCATGACTGCGAGTGGTAAACTAACTTTGATGAATCATGCACCATATTTATACAGCTCACCACTCAGAAATTTCAGACACAAGTGTCCGCATTCAAATGTATCATAATCCTGGTACCTTTCACGATTGTATTTAACACTACCAACGCTGAGGTATTTCATGATAAGTCATGAGGTCTGAGGGTGGTTGAAGGTTGACGAAACTGTCAAAGTAATTGAATTTATCGTCGCGTTTCTTGTATGACACCCAGTGTGTTTCCGGACCGCCTTTGTCGTCAAGCTTGATTATAGCTGACTCGTTTTCCGTGGACCGTTTTTGGGCATTTCATTACGCATGAAAACACCGCGTGAATGCGGAACTTTGAAGATTTTTGCATATTTTGACAAGTCCCAATCAGTCAGAGCCCGACGTGGTAGCATCGCATCTAGTTTTTTGAAAGATGGAGACCAAGACCTGTTTTGTACGGTTTCATATCAAGCCCTTCGCCCAACGCGATAGCTTCCATAGTTGTGTCATTCGCTCTCTTCCTGTTCTCGTTTAGCAGCATTTGCATCGTTCAGAGCTTTTGCTATACCTGCCACACCACCGGCTAACGCGCCTGTAGCACTGAGTACAGCGAAAATAGGAATCAGAAACGGTAGAAAACCACCGACTTTTGAAGGTACTGGTAGGACGCGAGGTGTTCGCACTTTACATTTACCACCCGCTTTTTTAACGGCGTTTTCAGCTTCCTTTAGCGCAGATTCGATAGCTACTTTTGCATCGTTGCTTGGAACCATAGAACGTTTTGCAGCATTTATAATTTTTCTCAAGGTCACATTTTTTGGTCTTCGAATTCTCATTCCAAGTTTTGATTTTACTTTCATTGTATTAGCTATTGCCCGTACGGCTGCTTTTTCACCCAAATTGGCGTTCGTCGCGAAAACCTATTTCTAAGCTTTCACAGCCCACACCCTATCAGCCTCGTTTTCAACCTCAAGATTTTCGCGATTCTGCGAGCAAGCAATGTCGTGGTCCTTGCAAGCTACTTCGAGAAGATTGATTCCCGGATCACCCCGCACGAGTCTCTTAGTTAATTTTGTACCAGACCCACAGTACTGATAACCAGGTACATGCAATTCGACTGGAAGGCTGTTGATGATTTCATTCACCAGACCCGTGCCACGATGTTGCCGCCTGCTACTTCGTTTACCTCTACACACGATCATGTTTGTGCGTTGACTGAAGAAAACTGCTTTAAAACGGAATATTTATAGCGAATCCGATCAGTCATGTCCGAGATGCGGTTTGAGAACAACCTACTAAGCTTTCCGTGATGAATTTTGACAATCTTTCGGAGCAAAATGTCGAAACGCACAAGCGGCACGGTGAATTACTCCTGAACAGTGTACGTGCAACATTCCTTGGACCGTCGAATCGTGGTAAAGCTAATCTGTTGCTCACACTTATAACCCATCCCAACGGACTTACATTTGAAAATATATATATTGTAACGTTCTTTGACGTTACGGAAATAAAATATGGATCCGCCAGTTTAATTATCAAGTCGAAATCAAAAGCGTGAATTAAATGTTGTGAAAAAGCTTTAATTACGTAATATGTGTTTCTCGTTTAAAGTCTGATACAAGACTGTTTTTACAATAATGTTGGTTGACGCAGCAACCTTATTCTTTTGAAAGACGTAAGAGGTTTATAAACGTCTTTTATCTATGATGACTACTAGATCATTAAAGAGGGGGCGAAACGGGTGATTTCACCCTTAGTAACACTACTCCCCCCCTCCCGAGGAAAAGAGTCGTCCCTACTCGGGAAAGATAATACAATTATAAAAGTGATTTAGCAGTCAGTGCTCAAAGGTGAGTTGGAGCTGTGGCTCTAAAAATTTAAAGACTCTCTTTTTTACTATCTGGCATTTGCCCACAGTCTCAAGGTAAACCACAGCAAAACCTTGAGCAGATAGTTGAGCTTTGAATTGAATTTCGAAATTGTACGTGCCTTGTTTTATGAAGGTAAGTGTTGTCTAGTGTTATGTATCTTCATGAATTTGAAGACATCAAAATCATCCGGATCGTCGTCGAAAAGGAAATTCATTCCTCTTCAGGGAAAATAGTCCGGTGAATCAAACACAGATGAGTACGACGAGGCGGGAAACCATAACTGGGAAAACTCTGGGTCCTAGGCAACGTAAAGGCTGATTCCCTCTGAGAACCGGCACAGGAAACAGGTAAAAGGAATGGGTGACTGAATCCAAGACTCCTTTAGAAACAGTACACCCTAGAGTTTGGAGGACAAATGTGAGTGGTGGTATAACAATCCAAATTCACTAAGTGAATTTGGGAAAATGCACGAATAAGATAAATTGAATATTTATTTGCAAGAAAAGAAACGATCTTATCTCATTTATTTCGTGTCATTCTTCAAAATGAAGGCCACCAGTCATCCTCAGGAAATGGGAAAGGTCGGAAGGTAAAAGCTGTTCGGCAAATAACCTGAAAAGTGCTTACAAAAACTGACACTTGAGGTTAATAAAATGTGAAAATCAAGCAATCGCTCATCGACCTCGAAAAATAATCGTGGCTCTATGCACATTACAAAAGAAACCAAAGCATATCCGACACAAAACTCGATTCCAGAGAAGAAGTTTCTAAAAAGAAACAACTGAAGAAAACAAATTTCAAGTTGATTAACAATTCAGAAGAAACAAATCATTATAAGAAAGCCTTCTATCAAAGACAGTCTTTGTCCAACTTTTGAACCACCCAAAATGAATTCAAAGGAATATACTTCATTAAACGCGGCGGCATTAACAAAAAAATTCCTCCCAGGCAACCTTGAAAAACTCTCCGCAACAGAAACCTTTAATTTTTCAAACTTCAAGTGGAAAGAAATGTCATGTGGACAATTAAACGGGACCTTAGAAAAAGGCAAGACGAGCTACCTTTGTCAAAGTTGCTTCGATTTCCAGTAAATATACCACAGTGAGAAACACAATGAATTTATAATGAAATAAGAAAACATCATATTTTTATTTTCTAGCTCAAGACCGGAATTGTTTAAACACAAAGTCTCCTTCCACATCACTTTCCATGAAGAGAAAGCAAAATGCTACCTCTGCGGACAAAGTCTGTACGTTACAGTAAGAAAGGCGGATGGATGTGACGAATGTGAAATGGTCAAAGAAGAAATGAAGAAAATTCTGAATGTTACCCGTTATTTCCTTCTTTAATTATAAAAAAAAAATCGAATTTAATAAATCAAGTTTCTGATTGAATAAACTTTTATTTATAATAAGAAAATACCTTAACCTTTTCCGAGTGACATAGCGGGACAGAAACTAGAAAAAACTTGGTCGGCTGTGGATCCTGCATTGATAACCAAAACAGGAGCCGACAAAGAAGAAAAGGTTTGATTTACTAGCCAATCCTCATGAACCTCATGAATAGTTCTGAGTAGCTCTGAAGAAATGCTCGATTCCTCCTCACGAGAACGGGAACTAACTCGAGCGAAAGAAGTTTCTGGGGAAACTCGCAAATACACAATTAAATCCACTCTGAGTTCAGACGAGCGAATGAGAAAATCAAAATTTTTCCTCAATAAATGAGATTCGAAGTCGCGAAAATTACCTAACCTTCGACGAGCTTCTACGAAACAATTGCTACTGAATATTGATCTTTCCATCACCTTTATAGGTAATGAAGTCGTCTGAAGATGCCTATCTAACATAACCATCTGAGCAAAATGCTGAAAATGATAACAATATTGATCTGGGTCTTGATACATTAAATCTAAAAGATTAATTCCAGCGACGTGTCGATATTCTTCAAGAGGTTCTAAAAGCGTACAGACCTGGCGATCTGCTAAAAACCTCTTGGTGAAAGTTGTTTTACCGCATCCGATATTCCCTTCAATAATGATCGTAAGCGGTCGAGTTTTACTCAAATGAATTCCAAAAGGCAGATTCTTCTCCCAATAGATGACCGACTGTAAAGAAGGTCAAGTCGATCACAGTTGTCAAGGGTGTACGTCTGAAGATCTAATCTCGAAGGATGTTCCAGGTCTTGGAGAGACTGTTCCAGGTTGATCTTCCTCAAATGGAGCAAGACGGTCCAGGCGTACCACTTTTTGACGTGAATGAGGAGATTTTCGGATTCTATAAACAACATCATTTATCCGGTTAACCACTAAGTAAGGGCCTTCCCGATTTCTTTGTAGTTTTGGACATCGTCCTTTCTGTCTTTGGAGTTGAAAGAGCCAGACCGAATCTCCGGGATTGAAGTTTAAATTCCTGGCTCGAATATCGTAGCGATTTTTTAATTTGTCTGAAGCCATAAAAATTCTACTTCTAGCAAAGCCATGAATTTCTTCTAATCGCTGTTGCAAAAGAGAAGCATAATCTGTTTGATGCTGTTTTTGCACAGGAATAGGACCCTTTTCTAAATCTGACGGAAGTCGGAGATTTCTTCCAGTAAGCATGAGGGCTGGCGTCTGTTTCGTCGTCTCGTGAATCGCAGATCTGTAAGACAAGAGGAAGAAAGGGATCCAGGAGTCCCAGTCTTTCTGATTCTGCTCTACGAAGGACGACAAATATTGTAGTAACGTTCGATTCAGAAGCTCTATCATGCCGTCAGATTGTGGATGCAAAGGAGTAACCTCTTTTATTACGGTTGACTCAAACTTTCGGCCTTGATCAGTATGAAGTTCCAGAAGAACTCCATGTCTGCAGATAAACTCTTTAACGAACGCTTGAGCTACAGTAGAAGCTTCTTGATTAGCCAGAGGGACCACTTCAGGCCACTTGGTAAAATAGTCGGCAATTACCAGAGCATATTTATTTCTAGAATAGGTTGGAGGGAGAGGTCCAAGGATGTCCATCGCTATTCTCTCAAAAAGAGCTCCAAAGTTGTAAACTTGAAGAAAGCTATGTCCTTTAGCTCGAGGTCCTTTCTTTCCGTGCAGATTCGACATCTTCGGCACCAATCTTCAACGTCCGACCGGCAACGAGGCCAAAAGTAAAAGTTACATATTCTGCCTAGAGTTTTATTTGAAGCGAAGTGTCCGCCTATAGGAGAGTCATGATAAATAGCAAAAATCTGTGGAACTCGAGTCTTAGGAACCAAAAGTTGCCACCTGATTTCCTTCAAGTCTGTAGATTTCCATTTACGATATAAAATTCCGTCAATTAAAAGGATAGAGTCCCATTGAGCGCAATAAATTTTCAAATCTGGTCCGGCTGAAGATATATCCTGCCAGTCTGGGTGAGTCTCTGCTTCCTTCCAGGACTTAACTTGAGTTAAAGTGATGTCCTCCTGTTGAGATTTTCTCCATTCCTCCAGGTCTTTTTCGAGAGAAACCTTTCGTAATAAAGGAGGGGAGTTTCGGTTTTTCTCCAATCGTGCACACTGTTTACACTTTGGCATTTCTTCGCAGGGTCTTCGAGAGAGAGCATCGGCGTTTCCATGATGAATTCCTGCTCGATGACGAATGTCAAAATCGTACTGTCCGAGCTTTTCCAACCATCTAGCTACCTGACTTTCGGGGGTTTGAACAAAAGTAACCACCTAAGGTAAGCATGATCTGTTCGTATCAAAAATCTCCTACCGTACAGGTAATGATGAAAATTTTCTACGGTCTTAACAACAGCCAAAAGTTCACTACGAGTGACATAATAATTTCTCTCGGTTTTACTTAGAACTCTGCTGAAATAACTAATCACTCTCTCTTGACCTCCCTGAATTTGTGACAGAATCCCACCTATTCCTGAAAGAGAAGCATCCGTATCCAAAATAAAAGGAAGTTCGACCCCTGGATAAGCTAAAATCGGCGAAGAAATAAGATTTTCTTTTAGTTTCTTAAAAGCTTCTTCGCATTCCGGGGTCCAGTCAAAAGGAATCTTGATTCCGGTTAAGTAATGGAGAGGTTTAGCTATACTAGCGAACCCTTTTACAAATCTTCTGTAATAAGTACAAAGGCCTAAAAAGTTTTGAATTTGTTCTTTATTTTTAGGTGTCGGCCAAGAAGAAACCTTCTGGATTTTGCATGGGTCGGTCTTCACACCTTGAGCTGAGACGATGTGTCCGAGGAAGCCTACTTCTCTCTGGAATAAATGGCATTTTTTCTGGCTCATTTTTAGGCCTGCTTGCTTCAGCCTGGCGAAAACTTGTTTGAGATTTTGAACTTCTTCTTCAAAGTTCTTGCCAAAAACGATTATATCGTCTAAATAGACGAGGCATATTTTGCCAGTGAGCCCATGGAGAACAGCCTCCATCATTCGTTCAAAGGTAGCCGGGGCATTACTTAAGCCAAAAGGCATGACCTTGAACTGCTATAACCCTCCTAAACCTGTGACAAAAGCTGTTTTTCTCTGCCCAGAAGATCCATTTCGACCTGCCAGTATCCACTCTGAAGATCTATGGTGCTGAACCAAGTTGCACCAGCTATCAGGTCGGGTGTCTCGTCGATTCTGGGTAGAGGGTAAGAATCTTTCTTCGTTATGTCGTTCAGCTTCCTGTAATCGATACAAAATCGTTCGGATCCATCCTTCTTGTTGACAAGAACGATTGGTGAGGCCCAGGGACTAGACGATGGTTCAATCACGTCGTTCATTAGCATGTCTTCCACGAGCTTCTTCACCTCTTCTCGGGCGTTGAGAGCGAGTCTTCGAGGAGCCTGTTTTATTGGTGAACTCTCTCCGACGTCGATCTTGTGCTTGACGGAAGTACAGCAGCCCTTATCACCACTATCTTTGGCGAAAGAATCTACAAATTCTAGCAAATGAGATTTAAACGATTCTAAGTGAGCTAGATTCAACGAAATCGAAGTCTTCTAAACAAGGCTCTGTAAATGTGAAGGAAAGTGTTGTTGAAAATCATCCTCAGAAAGTTCTATTTCCCGAATTCCAGGAGGAGTCCAATAAATTCCATTCCTATTCGTACAAAGAGCTAGTTCGCGATTGTTTGACGCTAGTGAATTTCTCTTGGTCGAGATAACACAGTTATGTGCTGTAAGAAAGTCTATTCCCAAAATACCTTCATCCTCTATATCTGCTATAAAAACCTTATGCGGAGAGTCGATACATCCAAAAAGGTTGATTTGGACAGTAACCTGTCTTGAAACCGGGGTCGTCTCTCCAGTGGCTGTTCGCAGGGATAAATAGGGAACAATCTGGTGATCCGAGTTAAAGATATCCGATCGAACTACGGTCACTTCCGCGCCGGTGTCTATTACCCAAAGACAATCGACGCCATTTACAGTACCGCGCGCGTAAAGACCAGACTGTCGTAGACTTCTAATTAAAAACTGTTCTCTAAGAGGGCTTTCACTTTTCGCAATCTGCGATGATTTTCGCCCCGACGAATCATCCGAAATTAATTTTTTGGACGGGTTTCTGTTGAAGAGCTCGACTGAGGATTTGCTTTTCTAATTTCTATATCTTTTTTTCGCCAGTTATAGAAGTTTGGATTCGAATTTTGCACCGGCTCTCCAATAATTTTCTTTAGCAAGAAACAATGGTTGGCGTCATGTCCAACTTTCTTACAAAATAAACAAGATAAGCCAGTTTGATCTGTCATGACCGCGCTTTTAATTTCACGTTTGTTTTTCTGGTCTTGAAAAGAACCACAATTCTTTGTTTAAAATTATTATTATTATTTTTATTTCTGTAATTTTGAGGCTTTGTCTTTTCCGAACGCTCAAAATCCCGTCTTTCTGAAGTGTTTTTGGACACCTCAATTTGGCGAAGTTTGTTTGACCCAAAATATTGCTTACGCATAGCCTCCACCTCGAGGGCTTTGGCCGTTGCCTCTCGCAGAGAAGTGAGGACTCGATGTCCCAACGGCCATTTTGATTTCCGGATCGCTAATTGCGTTTAGAAAAGCTTGGGTCGCTAATGAATTACGAGACGGCTCGTGTTCTGGTAAAGCTACACGCGAAAGCCGTTCAATACCTTGGCTAAGTGACGCGAGGTCTTCGACTCGTCCCTGTCTCCTGGTCTGTAATTGAGCCGTGTACAGTTTCGTCAGATGGTCATTTCGGTATCTCAATTCAAGCGCGGAGCTAAGTTTATTATCATCGGGAATTTCTTCTTCTGACAATGCTGTCAATACATCTAAAGCGGGAGTTCGAAGGCAAGAGGCAAGGCTGTGGGCCTTCATGGCGGAGTCCCACTGATTATGTTTTGCTATTGTATTGAATTGTCTTTCGTATTCAGCCCATGGAATTTTTCCATCAAAAACAGGTGGTATTAGAGAACAAATAGGGTTCTCGTAAATCTGAGAAGTAACCCCAGGAAATCTTGAATTATTCAATTGACTCAAATGTGAATAACGTGGCTGAACATGAGACGGAGGCTCGGAAAAGCCAACGTCGTTTTCTACTCTGACTCTACAAACTGGGGATTCATCTCCTTCCCTAATAAAAGGCACAGAACTTTAGTCACGAACATCCTGGGATCGTCCTGGATGTTGGACCTCCTGAACAGCGGGAGAGGGAACAGGAGAGGGAAGCGGAGTAGTGACTTTGGAACCACGAGGGGTGACGGCTGGTTCTCCTGAACAGTTCACCTGATGGACAGCCTGAAGAGCTGCCACAGTCATCCGGAACAGGTCATGTAGATTGGTCTCGGAACGTTCTTGAGCTTCTCTATCTAGTCTCCGCTGTTCCAACTGAGAGGCAAGTTCCCTTTCTCCTTGTTCTTGTTCTCTTTTTTGCTGTTCTCGTTGATTGGCGAGTTCTTGTTTTCGCTGCTCTTATTGATCAAGAAGCAGCTGGAGAAGTTGCTGTTGATGACGTTCAGCGGCTTCTTGTTGTTGGGACATAATCTTCAGCAGATCAATCTGAGAGATCGCCGAAGGAATTGGAAGAGGATCCACTGAAGGTAATGAGATTGTCTCGGGAACCCGCGGATTTTCCGTGATGGAAGGTTCTTCTCCGCCACTTTCCCTTCGACGAGAGCGTGTCATACGACTATTGCTCATAGTTAAAGTTCGCGCACTGAATTGACTTGATTAGCTCTCAGAAACAATCGGAATAACACTGGTCGAGAAAATTGAGGATGAATATTTTGCACTGATAAGAGATGCGAAGACGAAAAGTTGATTAGACAACGTGTACGGTGTACGCAACCTCGCACATGGTCTAATGATTGGTGATTCCTTGACATCTTTTGAGAGTGACTACATCCGTTTTGGCGATACGCTTCACCCGAAAACAAAGGGTTTGGTGGAACTTTTGTTCAAAAAGAAGCCTGACGGTTCTTATGTGAGCGCCGAAGATCGGGAAAATTTTAAAAACATAATGCTCGCAACGAACGCGCATAAAAAGTATTACTCATCTGATGGGGCTGTTCGAAACGATAACAGTTACAAATTTGAAAATGTCATTGCTGAATTGATGGATTATTCCCCATCATCTCGCCGAAAGGGTAAAGGTCTACTTCCGCAAGCTATGATCACTCGACAAGGTGTTGAAACGGAATACGTTTTCTGGGATGATCCAAACGAGTTAGTGGAGCGTCTTCGTTTACTCCTGGCATCACAGGCAGCGGGAAATCCGAGTCACAATAATAAAATAATCTCCATTATCGAAGAACTACGCGAAGCCGGAATCATTTATTAAGCAGGTCTCATCGTCTTTGCATTCATTTCCGAGATAAGCGTTGACGTGTTTTTGACTGCATCTGGATGAAAACACGGCTGCGAGCACTCGCGGTCCTCCGGGTGTCGGATTTCAAATAACAGTGGACGGGCATTACGATATACAGAACAAGAGACCGTGCAATGTCGCAGATCTGCAGAGCCGAACAATGCTGTAACTTTAAAAATCTTGAAACGAAAATTCAACGTGCTGCAAAAACAAATCGACAACCTCGATCAAATGATCAAAGCTTAGGAGATCACCACGGAGAAAGCCTTGGATACCTTTTACACAGACTTTAAAACAGGCAGAGACCTGTTAATTCAGAACGCTGAAATCATTTCTAAATTGGACGCCAGACTCAGAGCGTTGGAATAAGAAGGAGGAAAAGCAAATACTGGCGACGGAACTGCATAAGCCTGCACGCCGGAATTACCCGCGTCGACGTATAGACGTTCGCGGCATCGACGAGACCTGCCAGGCGGATCATGTTGATATGATGTCATACGCTGGACAAAACAAAGGCTACAAGTACATGCTCACAGTTATTAATATCTTTTCAAAGTACGCGTCGGCTATACCGATAAAGAGTAAGTCTCGAGATGCTGTTACGAAGACAATGGAATCTGCTTGTCCAACGACGGGTACCGGAAAAATTACACGGCGACAGAGGAACGAAATTTTACAACTCGAAATTTGAATCTCTTATGTCGCGCTATGGAATCAAACTTTACTCCACGTACAGTAATTTGAAGGCTTCGATCTGCGAACGCTTCAATCGCACGCTCAAAAGTCAAATATGGAAACGGTTCAGCATGCAAGGAAGCTACAAGTGGCTCGATATCTTATCTGATTTGGTTTCGGCTTACAACAACGTCAAATACCGAACCATAAGAATGAAACTGTTGGATGTCACCGTTGCAAACGAAAGGCTGTTATTACGTCAGGCGTACGGAGGGCTTCGAGCGATACCTACCAAACTGGCAAAGTTCAAAACTGGTGACACAGTTCGAATCAGAAAATTCAAAAACGTCTTTGAGTAAAGTTACACTTCCAATTGGACGACGGAGATATTCACAATAAGCCAAGTGGAAAATACTCATCCTGTGACGTACAAGCTCAAAGACTATCAAGATCAACCCATCGCTGGTGCTTTCTACGACCAAGAGCTCCTCAAGGTTGAACATCTGGATATCTGTCTGGTGGAGAAGGTGCTCAAGAAGCGTGAAAAAAATTGTACGTTAAGTGGTTAAGTTTTGACGATACAGACAACAGTTGGATAAACGAATCGGACATGTCACATTGAATAAATGAATTTTTGTGAAAACGTATGTGCCTCTTTATTTTATACCCGATACATAACAAGTATGCATCTTTATTTTTTAGAGAATCGACAGACATGTGCATCGTCGTACAATTTTTTAACTTTCGCACGTTTTCCATTGTTTTGCCAAAAACTGCGTTGTTCATCAGTTTGTAAAATTTTTATCGAATTCGTTGTGAGATTTTTTGGACAAATCAGTATTCAAATCTATGTATTTTTTGAGCCACGGGGTTTTACCTGAATTTGAGAACTTGATGCATTTCAACTAATTTTAAACCTAACTCTAAACATCGTTTCAAAATGCGATAATAAATAACGTAGTTTCGCTTGGAGAGTAGCGTGGTCGTCAATTTCTGTTGCTTACCATTCGAGATCGGAGATATGTAGTGTTCCGGACACAATAGTGAATCCTTATGACTTTCATGCAGTTCCTAAGGATATTCCAAATCTACTTCCAGTATGTAACTAAACTCCGCATCGTCCGAGATGGTAAGAACGTCGCATTGTCTGAAGTCTGATAACCATTCAAAGGAACTGTATGGCAAAGCAAAGCTCATAGCAGCACCGTACAAATTATTAACGTCAAAGTACATGAGATAAGATTCTTCGACTTCTGGATCGAATGCCTCCTCCATGTACCTGTTGTTAGCCTTTGCATATCTGTTCGAGCACTGTGACACACCACTTCGAATACCTTTTTCGATAAACATAACCATATCTATGTCGGTGAGAAGCTTGAGCTCGATGCCTGTATATTTTAACATCGTATCAAACGACAGACTGGGCGCTGTGTAGTAATGTAATGGGTCCAGTTTGTACGCTGTCTAACAATTTTGTCGAAAATTTTGAAAAACGTCGTCTAGTAAAAAAACGTCTGTCTGTAAATACAAGTCCGAACACTCCCCCAAAGTTTGAACGTTAAAAGTTTGCCAAACTTCACATGCATGTGCATAGTCGTCGTCTGATATATCCCGATCATTTAATTTTGAATAAAATTGTTGTTTGGATGGTAGACGTCTGTCCTCGAGCTTCTCCCAATCATCTATATACTCGTACGTGAACACTCCTTTTCTGGTCAATAACTGAAATTTATCTGAGCTACGATAAAATTTTCGTGTGATTGATTTTTGATCGTCACTGAGATACGTTGAGAATTTCTCAAGACTACTGAGCATAAAGTGGAACGAGTCTATGAATTTAAACTTTATATTTGTCCCCTTGACATATTTTGTAAAAGAAATGTACTTTTCTTCGTTTACGGGTAGAAGCTCAATTGTGCCCTCGAACGATGTAGCCCACGCTTTGATCAGAAAATGCGAATCGTAACCTGGTGGATTATGGAATATCACAGGGATAATATGTGAGTTTTGATAATTTAGATTGCAACCTGGATGAGCAGCACCACGGTACTTTCCTGTGAAATGGCAGTGATCACGATGTTTCACGTCTGTAAGTGTAAATGGTTTTTCACAAATGTGACACACTGTTGTTGAACGAAATTCGTTGATTTGATTGAAATTGAGCGGTTCCATCGGTACAACAGTTTCAAAATAAGCTTCTCACGAATGTGCCAATTCCTCTAACTCATTCACAAAACATCGAATGCAAGTCTCTTCACCATTAATTTTGAATTTGGAAAGCGAATCGTCAAACGCACAATGTAGATAGTAAGCTATACTATACGGAAGATGCTTCTGATAAATTGTTCTATTTTCCCCAAAACTTGTAAGAGTGGGCAGCAGTAAACATTCTAGATCCGCGTGAATGTAGAATGGAACGGTTTCTTTGTGTTGAAAATTTTTAAATTTGAGAACCTTGTCCTCTTCTGCTGGTTAGATAACTTTGGTTTTGTTTAAATTCATGCAATTTACATTGTGTTTGAACAAACACCTGTCAGATTGTAAGTGTGATAAACACCTATCGCACAACCATTTACGAGCACGGTGGTTAGAAATTTAGGAACTTGTCAACCGCGATAAAATCCGAATCCATGCGAAATGGTGAATTGAATTCTTTTCATAATTTTCCATACCATCGTCATCATCATCATCATCATCACCGTCAACAATTTCAGACTCTAAGACTAAAAGATGAATCGTAGGTTTATCAGACTTGCTTCGGCGTAAATAAACGGGTACAATTTCACTACGCTTTTGTTTTTCAATACAATCCATACCATGAACGTTAATTGAAAGACTGTTACGTTTCTCAAATTTTGGAATTTGATCTAAGTACATTGGGAAATTCAAACCATCATACCGTAGCACTGAGCTGAAATGTGGGTACGAGCTGGTCACGTTGAGATGGTTGTTGTCGGCTGGGAACAGAGCTGCGGTGACCGACCAAAGAAAGCAGTAAGAGTCGTTGTTTCTGATGTTTACCACAGCCTTCTTATCACTGATACGCTTAGGTAACGGGGTGTATGTGAACATACCGCCTCGTAGTGGCACGTACTTATTGATATTCATAGTCAAATTGATTATGTGGATATAGAAAGTGTTCTTCCTCTTCGAGACACAAATTTGTAAGAATGTCTGTAAGTGTTTACATTTTGGAATCTTACGCTTCTTGGTGCGAAGCTCGTAAGACAGTCAATGACCGTCTAATATTGAAATGCGGATATGCATCATCAATATTAATGTTAATCACGAGGCAATTTTCATTTTGTGAAACGTATATAATTTTTGAACTACTGGTAAATTCGAAAAATTAACGACGGAGCCAGGAATCGAACCTGGTATCTAGCGATGCTTTACCGGAGCCTTACTCCACTAGACCACCTAGCTGCCCTGACTCTGATGTCGTTAATTCCTCTCATTACCAGTAAGTTCAAATTTGTTTTCTTGTGCTGTAATAGTATGTGTGAATATGGAAAGTGTTCTTCCTCTTCGAGACACAAATTTGTAAGAATGTCTGTAAGTGTTTACATTTTGGAATCTTACGCTTCTTGGTGCGAAGCTCGTAAGACAGTCAATGACCGTCTAATATTGAAATGCGGATATGCATCATCAATATTAATATTAATCCTGAGGCAATTTTCATTTTGTGAAACGTATATAATTATTGAACTACTGGTAAATTCGAAAAATTAACGACGGAGCCAGGAATCGAACCTGGTATCTAGCGATGCTTTACTGGAGTCTTACGAGCTTCGCACCAAGAAGCGTAAGATTCCAAAATGTAAACAGTTACAGACATTCTTACAAATTTGTGTCTCGAAGAGGAAGAACACTTTCTATATTCACACATACTATTACAGCACAAGAAAATAAGGAACTTCGTTCCAACAAATTTGAACTTACTGGTGATGAGAGGAATTAACGACATCAGAGTCAGGGCGGCTAGGTGGTCTAGTGGAGTAAGGCTCCGATAAAGCATCGCTAGATACCAGGTTCGATTCCTGGCTCCGTCGTTAATTTTTCGAATTCACCAGTAGTTCAAAAATTACATACGTTTCACAAAATGAAAATTGCCTCGTGATTAATATTAATATTGATGATGCTTATCCGCATTTCAATATTAGACGGTCATTGACTGTCTTACGAGCTTCGCACCAAGAAGCGTAAGATTCCAAAATGTAAACACTTACAGACATTCTTACAAATTTGTGTCTCGAAGAGGAAGAACACTTTCTATATTCACACGTACTATTATAGCACAAGAAAACAAATTTGAACTTACTGGTGATGAGAGGAATTAACGACATCAGAGTCAGGGCGGCTAGGTGGTCTAGTGGAGTAAGGCTCCGGTAAAGCATCGCTAGATACCAGGTTCCATTCCTGGCTCCGTCGTTAATTTTCCGAATTTACCAGTAGTTCAACAATTATATACGTTTCTCAAATTGATTATTTCAGTCAGCGACCAGCCTGAATCCTTTTCCTGGAAATCTTCCACCTTTTTTAACAAACGCTCTGTCGCGTTTTCGATGAACCATTCGTTAATATCCGTTGTCTGGAGGATGATTTCATATCTTGTAATCAAAAATTTGATCTCTTCCACCGTGTGATCATCTTTTCTAACTTCAAATTTGCAAGCCAGGATAACGTTGGCTTTCAAGCTCCTGTCTTTCTTCAAAGCGTTTTTTATTCTTGTCACAGCAAGTACCTTTGCGTCTTCCAGAAATCTCTCTACATCTTTATGCTTCAAATTAACGATGGATCCAGTTCGAATTCTCCCTTCAAAAGCTAATTCCAAATCTACCCAGTGAACTCGATCGCTCCACCCGTTTTCTGAAGACGTTTGAATTCTTCTGCGAGCGCTTTCAAGAGTCCGATCGTTGTGATAATTCTTGTCTTTTCTCCAATCGATGAAGTCTTTTGCAAAATTTTGTTGAGAAACTGAATATTTTGACTTCCGAATTTTATCCATTTTTGAATTTCTGCTGTTGATGATGATTTGCCCAAGATTTTGTACAGCGATTCCATAATATTGATTAATCTCAAACACTTCGTGGATTCCATCTGTAGTTTTTTCTTCACGTGTACTTGAGACGTTGATACTGAATGATCGTTTGCAGTGATGAGCGTCCTTTTTATAGGGCAGCTCTACGTATGTTTGTGTGTGCGCGCGCTGTGTTTTGCATTCCTAGAGCGATAGTAACCCAACACCACAGATCCTTGGCTCTGAATGTATACTACCACAGCTATCGGTCGACCTTGCACTCTGACTGTTGACTGAACCCGTTCAAAATTCATCGTAGAGTTCACTTTACAGTTACAAGCCAAACGGAATGTCACGTTGATAATGACGTATCGATATCCGAGTGGATAAAAAACAATTTTCACAACCATCAATCTTGGAATGTTGCATGGTTGATGTTACACATCAGCAGTCCTACCGTGGGAAAAGAATTTGAGGTGGTTGATGTTACACATCAGCAGTCCTACTGTGGGAAAAGAATTTAAGGTGGTTGATGTTACACATCAGCAGTCCTATCGTGGGAAAAGAATGCGGGACGGTAACCGTCATCCGGGTCGGTGAAAAAGTTCACGCCCCCCGCTGCGCCCTCTAACGTCGGCAGGCGAGCACTACATAGAAACTTTGACCTTCGGTCGGTAAGATTGTCGGTAAGACAGCACCATTTTGATCTTTGACCGATAAGAATTGTCGATAAGGCAGTGCGATTTTTGCCGTCGACTGATACAACCGTCGGTAAGGTTGCACGTTTTTGACCTTAAGTTGGTACGGCAGACTGTGAAGTCATCGCGGAAACGGGTTTGAGTCCAAAGAGGATGTCGGTAAGTGTCGGTAACAGGAATCTACGTGTAGAACCCTCCTTGTATTGCTACTAAAGTGTAACGAGAGGACGTGATGGAGAGAGGTCTTCTCAATGTTGTCTGAATGAATGAAGACTTGGGAGTGCGTATATGGGGGGAAGGATGCGAAGGACTGGCTAATTGCAGTGCAGGGGCAGAGGGAGCATTCTGCTAATGTCTTATGAGAACTGAGACGGTGAGGTGATGAGAAGACGATACAGGGTATAAGATAGCTGTAGGAGTGTCGGAAAAGAATCTAAGGTCTGGAGGATGTAACACACCCTCCCTTGGGAAAATATTCGATGAGAGTAGCGAAAAAAAAGTAAAATGTAGTGTTTTGGTCGTTTAACTGAGTTCTTCTCTAACTTCAATCGGGATGGGATGAGTGAGTGGGTGAATGAATAAATAACACAATTTCGCGGGAAAGACAAGACGCTTGCTTCGGCATAAAAACCCTCACGGTGCAGAGGGAAAAGCCGAAGCAAGACAAGTGTTTATTAACTGCAAATCAGATCATCATAAACCAGGATAATACAGTCGCTGGTGCCTTCCTTGTCAACTATATTGAATGATCATTCAATAATCTTAAGCCAACTTATCTAAGTCTCCATGAGAAACCGTGCTCCGCAACTTCCACGCACTCGTGGAAGCAGGGAGTGGGGAGCATCAAGGTGGCCCAATGCCGTGCAAACAGCGGTCCCGACGTCTCGGGAACCAACGCTGAAGCAATGACGCTCGCCCAGGGAGACGCGACACCCTCGGCCCAACCGGAGGGTGAACCACGTCCCCCCCAACCGTGTTAAACGGATAAATCTTAAAACTATGCAAGACGAAATAATCGACGCGCGTGTCTAAGGAAAACCTAACACGTCCTACCTATTCGAGCGCTCGAGACTAACTAACTTGCGCTGCGCCCTCACCGGCCAAGCGAACGTACGTAACTGCCGATTCGAGTATCGGCTCACGAATTTCTGACGTGGGCAATAAGTACGTAATTTGAATTACTATAAAGTTGAACTACTCGTCATGTGGAATAAGAAAGTAAATCTACTGTTGTGACTCTTTAGTCACCTTATACGTGGTAAATAGGTGCAACATACAAATATAACGAAACTAAAGTATTTGCTATGATAAATTTACAAAACTAATATAATAATAATAAAGTGGCGCGAACATGTAGGAAGGGGGTATCCACTCGTGTACATGGCATGTTTCAATATGTTTTTTTTTCAGCGCCTAGATGTTGATGCGTATCTAAGCGGGTTAGTTACACTTCCAATACATAGTATTGTGACGTTGCACTGCCAAATGCACGTCACAGTAAGCCCCGAAGCCGTGGAGCGGGGCCGAACAAAGCGAGCTTCCGCGTAACAATTCGAACCCGCGCGGCTCAACCCCGTGGGCAGTGAGTCTAGTACAGACAACGTGCGACCACGGACGACCCAGCTTAAGGCCACGAGAGAGAGAGAGAGAGAACAAGCTAAAGGATCCGAGAAGACCGGCAAAGTAGGGTAACGAAGCCATCTCGGGTGCCTCCCCGACACAAGGAAAGGTCAGACTTCACCTACCACAGCCAATCTACCGATCTACCCGAAACTCCGCTGCCCCCCCCTCCCCCCTCCTGGTCCTTCACACACCACACACACTAAACACGATAAGTTAGATATAATTAGGATTAAGGTTCGAACGCTTGTGACGTTGCACCTAGAGTGCAAGTCATAACAAACCCCAAACCCGCGGGGAAGAGCCGAACGGGTGAGTCCCGTCCCGTCGGGAAAGACCCGAACGTAACCGAAGCCCACCGACGCTCGGCGGAGCCGAGCGCCAGCGGCATTACGACCACAACCTGCGAGGTAGCAACACGTCAGAGAAGAAAAGTTCACGAGAAGCGAAGAGGGAGAGAGAGAGAGAGAGAGAGAGAGAGAGAGAGAGAGAGAGAGAGAGAGAGAGAGAGAGAGAGAGAGAGAGAGAGAGAGAGAGAGAGCAAAAGAGAGAGACCCCGACACTCACACCGTCACACGCACACCATTCTCCACACACGCCGACGACGCCAGGTTAGCCTGCATTCTACAGCCGATCTGCTCCTCCCCTCGCAATACCAACCCTTTCTACCTCACACTCCCCGTCACACTACACCCCCATCCCCTCGCAATACCAACCCTCCCTACCTCACCTTCCCCGTCACCTCACACACTCCCCCCCCCCGCGCGCGTACCTGTAAGTTAGTATTAAGAAACGCTAAGGGCTGAGGCGTGATCAGCCCCCATTAAAGTCTACAACCCTTTTGTATCTTTCGTAGTTTAAGTCGACTCACCTCCCCCGATCGCAACGCATGTACCACCTCCCCCTTTTTCGCAAATACACACACCAAGTTTTACCTATTACATCCGCCCCGTCTCTAATTGTCTCTTCCCCCCCCCCCCCCTCCCCACATTATTCGTGCGGACTCAAAACCCGTCACACGCTAATCGGCTACGGCATGACTGGTCGCCACGCGAGAGGCGACGTTTGTTACCCTAGGCTTAAGCTGGATTACGATAGAATATATGCTCAAAGTTTTACCCCCAGTTTCGAGTTGCACTCTCACTCACGACCCCGTCACTCGTCCTCATCCTCATCCCCCACACCTTCTTTAGCGCGAGACTCACGACCCGTTACAATATAAACAATTTATACATGGTGTACATATGATTTTAGAATGTACGACTTTGTTGATTTCATTTTTCACTTACGTATAATGTGAATACTTATTGTGGGTTGCGTTAAGCCGCCGTGTGACAGCATGGTTTCAATATATAATTAATTAGTTCCGTGTCATAACCACTGAATAAGTAATTTTTTTGTATTTGTGAATTTCACTGATTATCTGTAAATTTATATTAGTCTGCTTCTGTAATTTCTATCGTATCTTGAGCTATCTTTACTTTGCTTTTTAATTTTCTGTGCTAATAGTGCTTATTATATTTTATTCCTTGTATCACCTGCTATATTATATGTTATTTGCTATTGTACATGTTTTTTATTATAAATCGAGTTCGTTGAAGTATACCCGAGTGTGGATACTGTATTTCTTCATTAATTTGAGGTCTGCGTATTATCCCTGATTTGATTATAATAAGGTTTATTTAGTGTGTTTCTTTATTTTGTAAACCCTTCTCTAAACTTCTCACTCTCTCATAATTTCGTATTCTCTCTAATAAGTCTCTCGTAAAGTGTCTCCCGTACTTCACAGTCAGTCCTATTCTCTCGTCTGAGCTACCGATTTCATAAATTAATAATGAATGTCAATCTTTCTGAGTAGTTAGAATTTATGGTTACGTCTGTCTTACTCTTTTGTTATTATATTCCGAGCTATCCTCATTGTGTTATCTATCGATTTACAATAAAGTTCTTACTCTCGCTTCAAATTAACAGAATAATAATTCGCGTAACGTCATTCTTTGGAAGTTGGAAAAAATCACGTCATCGCCCAGTGACGTATAGTTTTAAGTAAATTTTTGCATTATATAGCTTCTCGCAACCTACGCTCAGTTCTCTTTGATAACTATCGTCTCTCGTTCAAAGCTACCGTTCAACTCTATTCTATCGGAATTTCTGTGAATTATAATTATTATTGTCTGATTTATTAACTACTGCTATCTTTGCAATCTAACTTCACTGACTTGGATGTGTAAACCTATTCGACAATATACGGCTGATTGACCTGTTAATTTTCTCTGACTTGAGTTTATCCTATATTTCTTTAATTCATTAATTATCGTTAGCTGCCTTGAATACCGCCACTCTACCGGTTCTGACAAGGGGAGGCCACGACGTTCGGATCACGATTTTTTTGTTCAAACTTTGCAGACTTTTCATACTCCATTAGAACAACATAATGTGCAAGTAGCGAGGCGTCCTACTTCGGCGTTTTCGACATAATCGCAAGAAAAATCTTACGTAATTTAATATCTACCGGTCCGTAGCGACACTGAGCATGAAGCAGCGGCGACCAAGTGTTGGGCGTTCCATATCCGTAGTTGCTGGATCGCTGGATCGAGTCCCGCTCATATATATATATATATATATATATATATATATATATATATATATATATATATATATATATATATATATATATACAGGGTGTCCCTAAATTGCCTCCCACGGACTAGCCAGCATGATACCTCGTTAAAATCCAACCGAGAATTTTTTTTCCGGAAGCTCGTCCGACGCATAGTTTTTGAATTATAAGCGATAGCGCTAGGCCAATCAGAGTGCACCATTTCATCTAGATTTGCCGCCACGAATATTGCTGTTTTGTTCGTCTGGGTGAATTATTATTATTCGTTTACGAATTAAATATCGGCACCTCCCCTCTCTCCCTGTTGTACCCCTTCTCGAGCGCTGACCTCGGTATTGTTGCCGCGGCATACGCTGCCGGCCGCACACCCATGGGCGCACACTTGTGTGTGTAAACAGAAGCGCATCCTCAAGCATAAGGGGTACAGCAGCGAAAGAAGGGAGGTGCCGATATTTAATTCGTAAACAAATAATAATCCAAATCTTGGTTCTCATCCATGTTAAATGTAATGAATAATAAATTTTCTTGGGAACTTGGACAGAATTGATCAGATTCAATTTATCAAAATTTGCAATGTTTCGTTGGTTTTATTCATTTTCCAACTTCATCAGGCAAGTTTTGAGGTTAAATCATCGTTAAAATCCTCTGGTCCATAACATCAAGTCAAAATATTTTTTTTAAACATATATTTTGACTTGATGTTATGGACCAGAGGATTTTAACGATGATTTAACCTAAAAACTTGCCTGATGAAGTTGGAAAATAAATAAAACCAACGAAACGTTGCAAATTTTGATAAATTGAATCTGATCAATTCTGTCCAAGTTCCCAAGAAAATTTATTATTCATTACAAATAATAATTATTCACCCAGACGAACAAAACAGCAATTTCCATGGCGGCAAATCTAGATGAAATGGTGCACTCTGATTGGCCTAGCGCTATCGCTTATAATTCAAAAACTATGCGTCGGACGATCTTCCGGGAAAGAAATTCTCGGTTGGATTTTAACGAGGTATTATGCTGGCTAGTCCGTGGGAGGCAATTTAGGGACACCCTATATATATATTTTTTTTCTCCCATAACACTGGTCACATTCTTTTCCATATATATTACAATTCAAAGGTAGTGTAATGAAAAAATAGGTATATTTGCATGAACCTTTATCGAATTTACAATGTTATATTGCTATGTTTATAATTATTGAAAAGTAAACGACCAAACGAATAAAGTTTTCCTCAAAGTGTATGCCTGGCGAGATTTGCGAAATCCCTTATACCTGAAAGCGGGTAACGTACCCGAAACCGTTGTGCACGCTTTGACCTGCAGACACAGATTTGAAAGGATAGGGGAAGGGCCAGGCTTGGAAAGCGCGAGTCAAACATTGATAAATAAAGGTGTAAATGATTTTATTCAATAATACAATGAGTTACAATATGTCAGAATGTAAGGTTGTGCTTTCGACAATTAATCGTCGGATGTGCTTTCGACGTTACAATTTGCAGGATGATATTTTTCATACAGACACGGAAAGCATCGATTAAAACGGCATCTGCTACATTGAATGAATGCAATTTTCCCGCATGCACAAGGAATCTTCAAAATTTCCATGGAAAAACAAACCTCGTTGACATTGTGAAAAATTTCTCTTTCTTCCGATAATTTGGATGCAAACCATGCGTAATGCAACATTTTCGTAAATATCGGTGCTGATAATTGGTGGTGGACGATAGAATGTATTTTGATAGCATCTTCACGAGAAGCAATTTCTCGTTCACTTTCAATCAAATATGAACAATTTTGAAGGCGCTTGATAAAGGTCTTTACTTGCCTATCGAAAAAAACGTCGCACGGTTGGCAAAGCGGAGTACATTACGGGGGTATGACTTTAGTAGGCCGTAGAGGTCTTCGGGATCCCTTCATTTTTTTTTTATTGATTATTTTGTTTGCTCGTTCCTTTTTTTTAAGCTAAGCGTTTGTGTTTGGGATCGCGAGGACAAACTTTCGCAGTATTGTCATTATTTTTATTTTTATTTTTTTTTTGTATTATCGCTATTTTGAAATATATTGTTTAATTTTATTGCTGCTTTGTGAAGTAACTTGTCGACGTACGTGTGGCGTATCTCTCTCTACCCAAAAACTACCCCTCCCCTCTCCGCGGTACTGAGCTACCGAGCATATGGTCGCGGTATATCGTATTACCGATTTCGAGGCGTGTTGATCACGCCAGGCGCCCAACGAATTTCGCGGTATTATTTCAGATTCAGGGGACATCGTGGACGCCGAATTGTTGTGCATGTGGTAAGTTCTCGGTCATCTTCTCCGAGTGACCGAGGAGCGGAAAAATCCACGTCACAATATATATAAATGGCATAATTTTTTTCGCTAAAAATTTCAGAGGATATCCCTATTTTAGTGTTCAAAAACGTGTGCAAATTTCAGAGTGGGCCGGGATTTGGTTTTGAAGCTATGAATTTCTTGAACACTAAGAGAGGGATATCCTCTGAAATTTTTAGTGAAAAAAATTATGCCGGTTTTGAGTAATCTCAAAAACTAATATTCTTTTGAGTTTTTAAGAGCTTTCAGCGGCCTTCATAAATTTTTGCATATTTTCCCGTTAAATTTCACTTAAGACTGAAACTTTTTTACCTAAACATTTTTTTATATGATCAATAGTTTACGAGCTGTAGTTAATTAAAATTGGGACATTCTCGTAATTTGCATAATCTATATGGGCTGGTCAGCTCTGAACGGCATCCAATAAAAATCTGAAAAAAATCAAACATACTCTTAACGACTATCCAAAAGATTTCACGAAGTTTAGAACGATTCTGAGGGGCTCAGGCTTTTAGTCAGGTCGATTTGACGTGGAATGACCCATATATTTAGCTAATTTATAAGTTGGTGCGCCAATATTAGAAACTATTGGACGATACGGAACATTTTGTTTATGAATTTTTGGTAAGAAATAAATTTTTGGAGGTAGGGAGCAATGAGTTTTTAAGCTTTTACTAGTGTGAGTTGAAATAATATTTTCTTTGAGCCAATTCTTAATTGAGTTGTTATTTTTCCTTTTTATGCTATTAGTTGGATCTGTTTTAAGTACTTTACAAGTATTTTTATCATTGAGCATGTTATTGGTCCTGTTTTGGAAATCTACTGTGTTTACGATTACTGTTTTATTACCTTTGTTACGTCCTGGGGCGAACGAGCGAGAGCAGCCTGTCTCAATCTGGAACTTGTTGTGGGTCGTGCCAACTATCACTATGGGTGACTTGAAATAATTCAGTCTACACACACACTTTAGTTGAGAATACACATTTATGAGAAAATAGTACGTTTGATAACTGATTTTAGAGATGTCGGAAGACGAGTGTTCTAACGGAATGATCGTTTAATAACTGATTTTCGAGGTATGCAATGGCCTGACGTCCAAATTGGTTCTGTCGTGTTTGATGTCTCAAGTGATTCTGATTTTCAACTTATAGTTCGCAAAGGATCTTGCATAGTGGGAGGTCTGGAAGAGACTCCTGGTTGGTTTTTGGATACGTCAGTGCAAGACGATTGGTCTTGAAGAGGCCAATCGGTGCAATGCTGACAAGATAGTTAGTTGCAAGAATGCAATTTGAATTCTCAGAATGATACTTTGTGAACTGCTCGTCTTGTTTTCTCTCACGTTCCTTAAGTTTGGTTAGTGAGAGTTCGCGAGCCGAGTTGAAATTAAAGATATAAAACAAAGAAATAAAAGTGTTACATGAACGATTGTTGGTCCGAGACCATTACACACCAAGATGATAACTAAATCCATATCTATATGATTGTTAAAAGCTATGGTATAAGCATGTGTGCTCTCTTATGATAATTGCACGTCGGTAAGTTACGATACAGAGAGGGTGCAGCCGTAATTATCGGCTGGGACGTAACACCGTTATCAGCTCTGGTGACAGTTATTTCAAGATGCTCATTTAGAAATTTTTGTGTTGATTTAATGTTACGCAATTCTATTCTTTGTGAACGATTAAGTTGTCTTTGAGAATGTGAAATAATTTTATATATGACATTGCGCTGGATAATGTCTTTGGTGGTTGTTTGTAAATTAGTGACCCCTGATTCTATGCACTGTGACGTGGATTTTTCCGCTACTCGGTCACTCGGAGAAGATGACCGAGAACTTACCACGTGCGCAATAATTCGGCGTCCACGATGTCCCCTGAACCTGAAATGATACCGCGAAATTTGTTGGGCGCCTGGCGTGATCAACACGCCTCGACATCGGTAATACGATATACCGCGACCATATGCTCGGTAGCTCAGTACCGCGGAGAGGGGAGGGGTAATTTTTGCGTAGAGAGAGATACGCCACACGTTCGCCGACAAGTTATTTCACAGAGCAGCAATAAAATTAAACAATATGTTTCAAAATAGCGATAATACAAAAAAAAATAAAAATAATAACAATACTACGAAAGTTTGTCCTCGCGATCCCAAACGCAAACGCTTAGCTTAAAAAAAAAGGAACGAGCAAACAAAATAATCAATAAAAAAAAATGAAGGGATCCCGACGACCTCTACGGCCTACGTGCGCTAGTCGCTATACTAATCGTGACCGCTAATTTACACACAAAAAGAAACCAAAAACAAAATAGGACCCGACGCTCCGCTCGCGATCGTCTTCTACAGCATGGCGCTAATCGCCAAACTTAATACTAACGGATTATGCAAAAAAAAACTAAACGGAAACGAGGCTCGTCGCGTCACCCGCGACTGGCCGACGCGGTCCGCGATCGGCAATAAATTAATCGAACGAAAGAGAGAGGAAATTTCTTATGCCTACGGGCGCTAGTCGCCAACTTAATAATACCCTAACTCGCAAAAACCAAAAGCCAGATTTGGACTCGATGCGCTGCCCGCGATCGTCCTCGACTACGACGCTAATCGTCACTTAATTATAAACCGCTAAACAAAAACGTGATCTAGATCATAATCGACGCGCTAATCGCAATCGTGATTAAATCTAGGTGATGTCTTATTTCTGCGGGCGCTAGTCGCCACCTTACTGATGCACAAGAACTCGTAAACTAAACCAAAAAGACATGACTCGACGCGCTAATCGCGACCGAATTAATAACTCTAGGAAGCTTTTCTGATCGTGCTGGTGTGTAGTGTATTATGACGCATCCGAGCTCCAGTGGTAGTTACTAATTCCACAAAGTTCGCAACCCTCCCCGCTAAACCGAACATCTCCGCACAGTAACACGCCCCCCCCCCCCCCCCCCCCCCCCCCCCCGAGAGGTGACCCCTTTTTACGTGCGCAGACTCGACGAAACTCCGTGCAGCGGAATTTGGCCGCACTCAATTTCGAACCGAAATTGTTCCCCACTCGAAACCGTGACTCTACGCAAGACTTCACAGGGATTCACTTGACTCTACGCGTTATCGCGAAAACTCAGGCTACGGTCATCATCAAGGAGATCGGCAAACAGATTTCGAGCGCTACTTTAACTCCAAGATTAAGTGGGCCAACCGTGTATCAGTGTGCCAATCTAACTTGCGCTCGAAATATGCCCGCAACGAATTACAAGCGCTTACCACTTCGTAGCCACCCGAGGAATTCCCCGACTCTCGTTGCAGCCATGGTATGCGATTTTTCTATTTTTTTTTTCTTTTCTCACTAAGCTCGATCCACGACCACCCACTACGCGATGTCGCCAGGACTCAAGTGACGAGTCCTGCAAATCGGAGCCGCAATTCGAACATGCCCCGAACATAGGCGCTATCCACAGTCAAAATTTCCCCGATCTAATTGGGGTTCTCGTTACGCAATTCTTACAATCTAGCGTATCGCTATCGTTGAATTCCGCTGTCGCGGGGTGTTGATTGGCTGGCCAGTCTCTGGTACCCCGTAGCTTGGCAGTGGCGTGGTGACGACTTTGCGAGGGTACCTGTCGTCAGTTGGTCGACGGCGGGGGAGGGGGGGCTACGGCTCGCCGGCCACCAACGGGAATCTCGTCCGCCTTGGATTCCCTCGCGGCAGAGCTCTCCGTTGACGCTCTCTCCGTAGCCGCGTGTGAGGCCCACCTTTCGTCGCGATCCGCCGCGATTGCCATCCAGTAACGTCGTTCGAATTAGCTGCCGATCCCCTGTCTGAGGCCGCATTTACTCGCCACCCAAAAAAAAAAGTAACCAAAAATTCTGAAAAGTCTTATTCGCTAGACCGACGGTGGTCCCCTCTTAGAGTCTCGGATGCGTGACTGTTGTCCTGTCGCTCTTTTTCGAAATGAGCCGCGGTCTGCTCCGCGTGCTCCCTAAGTTTATGGTCCGTCTAGAGTTCGGGGAGCCGTGTGGAACGCGCAGTAAAAATGCCATGTCACAGCACAAATGATATCATCAATAGGTAACTTTGTAGGTTTGTATGGAATTCCATGCAACTTATACCATAGAAAGTGTTCAGTGTCTATTCCCTATCGGGTAGTGTACATAGTTCCCGCATAGCCTCCGTGGCACCACCGGCGCTCAGCCGGTGATCGCTGTCCAACCGACTCGACGTTTTATCTCTAGATTTAAGCAAGATGGCCTCAAAGGCATGTGACACAGCGAAACGTCCACGATTATAAAATAAAGAAACATTTGCTAAAAGTAAAAAAAATAGGTGTACCCTTTATCGAACGACCCATCACCCCACTATCATACAGAAAGGAAAAGCAACAACTTAGTTAAGAATTGGCTTAAAGAAAACATTATTTCAACTCACAATAGTAAAAGCTTGAAAACTCATTGCTCCGTACCTCCAAAAATTTATTTCTCACCGAAAATTCATAAACAAAATATTCTGTATCGTCCAATAGTTTCTAATATTGGCGCACCAACTTATAAATTAGCTACATATATATTAATTCCGTTAAATGAAATAATAGGGAAATCTCAATTCCATGTGAAGAATTCTTGGGGTTTAGCTAATTTAATTAGAGGATTTCACTTACCGGTTATACATAAATTTATATCGTTGGATGTTACTTTACTGTTTACTAATATTCCTACACAAATAGCTTTAAGTTGCATATATGATAGAGGGGATGAGATTGGTAAACACACAAGGTTACCAAAAAAGGAATACTTAATGCGGTAGAACTCTGTTTAACATTCACACATTTTGTTTATGAGAAGGTCTTTTACCAACAAATTCAAGGTGTTGCGATGGGGTCTCCCATCAGCCCTGCCATTGCTAAACTAGTCATGAAAAAACTTGAAAACTCCACGATCCAAAGTTTAAGCTATAATTTACCTTTTTACAAGAGATATGTCGATAATATTCCTACCATGGTATACACGGATAATGTGACGGATATGCTAAAAAATTTTAACCAATTCCATCCCAATTTACAATTTACTTTCGAATTACAATCCAATAATAGCATTAGCTTTTTAGATTCAAATATTATCAACATTAACAATGTGTTCAATCTTGATTGGTTTAGAAAACCCACTTGGTCTGGGAAATATTTACATTTTACATCTGATCACCCTTTAACATATAAAAAAAGCGTAGTTTCAGGATTAGTAGACAGAGGTTTAGAATTAGCTGAACCACAATTTAGGGAAAAAAACCTAAAGTTAATCAAGCACACACTCTATGATAATGGCTATCCAAAAAAGTTAATTGAAAACATCACGGCCTCCAGAATTGACATATTTTATAATAGTGGTTCACATGCAGAAAAATATGAATCATATGCCATGGCTGAAAACTGTAACAAGACCATCTCGTTACCATATGTTCAAAGATTATCTGAAAATCTAAAAGGGTTCGTGAGAAAATATAACATCAAAGTGGTACACTTGGGGACAATGAATCTGTGACGGTTAATTTTTTACACTAGACAGTTACGTTGGTAACGCCGAGAAACCTACAGCGCCATAGTGGGCCGGGCGCGAAACAAACTCAGTCTCAATAAACATAACATAACCCACGTGTATATATATCATAAGCACGTGTCAATCTAACAAGTCTTTATTATTCCCGCGGTATTCTAAGGTTAGATTCGACGGTCATGGGTTATGTTACGTTTATTGAGATTAAGTTTGTTTCGCGATTGGCCGACTATGGCGTTGTAGGTTTCTCTCTGTTGCCAACATACCTGTCTAGTGTAAAAAATTAGCCATCTCAGATTTATTGTCCCCAAGTGTAAAATTCCCATGGCACCATGTCGGTAAGAATTAGTCAGCTACTGTCGGTAATAAGATTAATTTAGGTATCACTGAGTTTCTCCACATCTTGTCGAAGATTCACAGAATCATTATATTTAACAATATTGCACATTTCTAAAATAATTCGCTTATTATAATTAGATTCCTGGTGTAAAATGCTAACATTGTCAAAATCAAAATTGTGTTATTTTTATACTCATTAATCCTTACTGACAGGTATCTACTATTTTGTCCAATTTACAGTTTTTTATAGTCTTCACAATCAATTTTATAAACTAGATTTGACTCTTTGCCTTTTGGTAGTGTATCTTTATCTGAATCAAACAAAGAATGCAAATCGTTCACACTTTAGCCTACAAATTGAACCTCAAACTTCCTAAAAGATGTATTCAACGATTCAAAAAGACCCGCTACATAAGGAGTGGCAATAAACTTATTTAAGTTGTCCTCTGGCTGAGAAATTACAGTGTTATTGTCATTGTCAGAAGTTACAATTTTGATCAAGCGTGACCTCCAATTTTTTGTTCGTTTTCTTTATCATTTTTTTTACCTTTCTATCATCTTTTGTTCATGGTAATCCGACCTTTGTACATACGAAGTTCTGTTATAAAGTTTGTATCGAGACGATCTCCGCAGTACCGGCCACACATGTTTTGCTCACATAATTTCTACGGTTGGTATAAAAATCTAAGTTCATTAATCTAGTCGAACACACGCTAATTGTATGTCTTCATATATTATGTCATGTTTTAATTTTGTTATTCTATAGAATAAATATTACCATGAAGAGGGCCCACAGTTAGGACCGAAACGTCGGAAAAAATCTTCTGCATTCTTCTTTTTTCACCGACCTACATATCAAAGAATGTGAACTACCTATAATATCGAGATCAAGAATTCATTTAACATTTAGCTAAATTGTATATGGTGGGCATGAGTACTGTATCAGTAGTGTAAAGAGTCGATAATCAACTTAGTGTAGGAATCGCTGAGTTTCTTAACGTCTTGTCTTAATTTGACGGAACCACGGTAACCGACGGTGCTGCACATTTCCAAGATAAGACGTTTGTAATAGTTTTGTTTATGATGCGAAATAGTTACATTGTCAAACTGAGGCCGAAACGTCGGAAAATATTGCGTTCTGATTTATTGACCTGCATATTCAAGAATCTTCATTGCAATTAACAATTGAGGTTAAAACTCCATCATCTTAATGAATGTGTATTTAAATTAAAGTTTTGTGTACGAATAATTATTTCAATCACCCATAGTGATAGTTGGCACGACCTGAACCATCATTCTAGATTAAGGCAAGCTGAACGAGAAATCTATACCAGCAGATCATCGAAGTTCGTCAACCTGGAAATCACAAGGTTATTGAATCCAACTTAAGCGAAAAATCACGTAGTAAATCAAAAATTTCTCGCGACGTTCTTCTCAGAACGTAACAGGCTGACACAATAAATTTGAAATTTTATTAAGAGTACTATATCTTGACTGTATCCAGATAATTTGTTTTATAGAAAACGTCATTTTTTTACTTTGTTTGCAGTTTTTCAAATTTTTTACTACCCTAAAATTAAAAATTACTATTATAACCTTTTTTATCCTGTAATAGACACTTAGTGAATACCCAAAAAAATTTAAGTAAAAATATTTACTTGCTTCATTACAGCAAGCAATTTTCGATTTGGGTCTTCAACGACCCCAAAGTGTCAGCAACGTTGGGAGATGGCGTTTGCAGCTACGCTACCTGACGGCTGAAAAAAGAACTAGTTCAATCGGGTCCAGCCGCGAGTCAGCTGTGAGCTGTCGAAGCGGCGTTGTATTGCAGTGACACACGCACAGTTAAATAATATAAGTTGTAACGTGGATTTCGGTTCGGCATGCCCGTTACAAGGTACTCCCTGAACCTTGGGCGGAATTCAGGAATAAGGGTTTCGGAGATCGAGTCACGAGATAATAATAGAGAGCGCCAGAACTGGAGTCACGCATCCGAGCTTCGACGAGGACGCAATAGCGAAGTACGATTTAGATATTGCCGGCTTTTGTTTTTATGTTTTTTAGTACACCGGTCACAAGCCAGCGACCAACTCCGACGCGGAAGATATTTCGAGGCGAGGCGAAACCGCGGAGATCTTGCGTGAAGGATGCCGAGGCTGCGGAGGAGGAGACAACGCAGATCCCTGCAGCGCGGGAATCCAAGGCGGACGCGATTCCCGCTGGCGGCAGGCGCACCGCAGCCTCCCCGCTTACCCCGCCTACACCTGACCAAGGCAACCGTGAGAGACCAGCTAGCGCCGAGGGAGCACCACCCCGCCCAACCCCAGGACACCAGCTGCGCGGAAGACGACATCGCGATCTAGCGTTAAGGGGGTATTCTAGTCTAGAAACATGAAATTTAGGTAATTTTTGAAGTCTCGTAAAAAGAGGCAATTAATATTTTTACTGTCCATTTTTTTATCAGTTATTTATTAACATTATAAGAATATAGAAAAAAATAAAAAAATAAATAAAGTTAAAAATTACAAAAATCAGGAGTTGATGAAGTGGGGGGTCGGAAAAATTGGCCCGTCACCATGGCCAAGATTTCAACCCTCCTAATAATCTGAAATCAAAAAACAAAAAAGATTATTAATCTAGAATGATGTCGCAATCTCCGGAACTACGGAAAAGTTGAAAAAAAATTTTTCACAAAATGGCAACTGCCTGAATAAAAAAACAATTTTTTTCCCGTTTTTTTTACAATTTCGAATTTTTTAAAAATAGTAAAAATTGAAATTCGGGGATGGGGGTAGTTCCAGATATAAATAAGACTGTAAAGAAGACTCTGTAAAAATTTCAGGTAAATCGGTCGAGTAGAACCTGAAAAATCTTGGCCATCGTTTAGAAAAAGACAGATTCGAGAAAAACGCGTTTAAAGTTTCGCGTAAAGTTTTTCATAGTCTAAGGCATGAAATGATATTTTAGACTTACATTCATTCAATCTGCTATTTCTGCTTCATACATTGGACCTTCCTCTACTTCAAAAAAACTATTTTGCGCGTTTCTCTCTTCATGTCGAGCAGTTCTGGCCTCTTTTGATGCAACGGATGCTCGTATGTCGGAGCGGTCAATCCGGGCGTTGTCTCATTTCACAGCAAATGAATGAGCTTCCGGGCCAATCTTCGTTCCCATAAGCTCCATCATTTTTAAAATAGGAATAAAGCCTTCATTAAAAATATAAACAGCAATAAATGTCGCTATCTCAATTATCTGAGGTCCGGAATGAATATGTTTTGGAGCGAAAGTCCAAATCAAAGAATTCAGAGACTCATTATTATTTTGAGTTTCTGATCCTAAACATCGAGTCAATAATTCCTCTGATGATACACTCTCGTAAATTGGCTTCAAAACTTTCAAAACTTCATCACGCAGAGGAGGATTTTCGTGGTCAAACTCCTGTAATGTACCTTCAGATGCAGCTTTTTGCCACTTACACCAACTCTCCGCACCAGGTGGGCAATACATATGTTGCGGATTTTCATTCGTAGAACTGTTATGGAAGTAAGAAGCCCAAACTGCATTTTTCATGTCCTCAACAGAATCAGGGTGCCGGCGAATCGCTAAACCATAATGTAAAGACAATTTATTAATGACTTTATCAGTTAATTTGCCTTTACCTTTTCCACCAATCCTTTTATTTTCTCTTTTCGCTTTTCGTAGCCTTGCACCCATTCTTTTTTCGACGTGTCCCACGCACTCTTTTTTTTTGACCAATGGGTCACCATCGTAAGGATCCATATCGAGTATACCCTTGAATGTCTTCGTGTCACCATCTCCAATATATTTTACATATTTCACTCCGTGTTTTTCACCCGATCTACAAAACATTTTGACAACAGCATCAACTTCCATCTTGCCAGCACTTCCTTTATGGTTAATGGTACACACTTCTTCATGATCTTCATACCAATCGTTATACGCAGAAATATCAGAATTTTTTGTATTTTTCCAAACATTACAGCCTTGACAAAAACTGGATTTGACAACAGTATCAACAACCTTCTTGAAATTTTTTGCTACAAGTGTAGTTACTCCAAATAGAGAATTAAAACCTCTTTTTTTCCATGTCCCATCGCCAGAAACAGTAAAATCGGTTGGACAAGCATCAGGATCACTACCTGAAATTAAATCTTTCTCTTCTTTTACAGCTTTGGAAATAATGAGATCATAAACTGTAGATGCGGCTAAATATATGTTTCTGACACAAGCGTAGTAAGTACCGATTGATAATCCTTGACAAATATCCATGATACTGCAGAAGATATTTATTCCTTCCCTGCCAACTCCCAACAGCCGCATAGCAAATATAATTCTCCGGTTTACTTCAAACGATTTGTTGACGAATGGACATGATGGTATATATTGTACACTATCGCAACCGCATTGTAATGCAATTTTAAAACCTAGTCCGCGATAAGACGTTCGTGAAAATGTAATCTCTTTCTTGCATGTAGTACACAAAACTAAAGAAGAAATCACTGAAAAAACCGTGAAAAACTCCAAAACACAGTAGCCGTAATTATTCTCAATGATCACCTCTTCATCACCGGATTTACTTAATTTCGCTGCTGATGCACTCGTAAAACCGGTGTCTTCCTCTACCGTGAATCTATTGCCGTGGAAACGCCTTTTTTTTTGTCGATCTGGACGCGTAGTCTTTAGCGCTGATGATTTTTTATCCATTTTATTTAAAAAATTATTGTTTCACAATATTATTATTTCGCTCACAGAAATGCGTCCGGGTGGTTTATAGGTTAGAATCCAACTGTAAGCAGCTGGATATAAACACTAAACATAAAAGATATAAGTCAACTTGGGATCTCGTATTACAATACACGGATATATATATATATTAAAGAATATACACATACACACCTATATATATATATATATATATATATATATATACACAAAGGAACAAAAGGTTTTACTGAGAAATATGAATTCAGGTAGACAGAGAATCCCTAATGTCTTTTGTTCGATTAGATCCGGCCGAACCAGTTTAGACGCCGGGTCAGCAAAATAGCTATATCTCCGAAAATAATTCGAATTTTGAAAAATCCTCTCGTAGACATATTCTTGAATAGTTAAATTTTGAAAATATAAAAAAAAAATCGATTTTTTCAAATTTCTGGACTAGAATACCCCCTTAAGTTCTGCGCGGCGTAGCGACGACAGGTGCGCGTCAAGTTGCGCAATCTCCGAAATCGATGACAGATCGATTGTTGCGCATTCTTAGGGTGATGACGTGACGAAGGATTAGCGTGACGAGATCGGCGTTGCGGCGGATCGGCTATCTAAGATCACTCTAGTTCTGGTGACGGATCAGAGAGGTATCGTGGAGTTTGCTAGTTGCGGGTTTTGATAGTTGCGCGAAAAAGTTCCGGTGTATTGCGAAGACGATGGCCGTTGAGAATCACGAGGGGGTTAGTGACTTCATTTTCTGGATGTGGAGCGGTAAGCGCTGCTAATCTTCTTGCCATCGAATTTCGAGCGTAATTGAGCGAGGGCTCATCCGAAAAGAAATAGCCGTTTTGGTAATTTGCGTGTCGGAAAATACTCGAGATTCGTTTGCCGATTCTCTCGTCTGGTGACCATAGCCTGAGTTGCGCGGAATAACGTAGAACCAATTTTAAGTGACCGAGTTGGTCAAGTAGCGTCACGGGTTTGAGTCGCGGCAAGATAACTGCAATTTGAGAATATCCAAATTCCGTTACCCTTAGTCACGTCGAATCAAGTACGATAGAATGTAACTTCGCGTGTAGGTCGCGAGTCGGCAAAGGGGGAGCGTTCACACTCGCGAACTGCGTTCAGACGACGGCGACGTGAAGAGAATCGAGTTCGGATGCGATTAGATAACAGCTTGGCGATTCCCGTGGTGACCGGCGCCATTACAAATAACGGCTAGAGATGCGAATGGCGCGACGAATCACATTCTCTTTTGCTTCATTATTGAATTATTGTTTATTAGTAAGGTGGCGATTAGCGCTCGTAGGCTTAACGAATTTGCTAGATTTATTAACGATCGCGGTTAGCGCGTCGATTACGATTTCAGTGTAGTTTTGACCTAGTGGTTTATTATCGCGTGGCGATTAGCGTCGCGGATGGTAGAGGATGGTCGCGGTTAGCGCGTCGCGTCAAATTTTGTTGTTAGTTTTGAATTATTGATTATCGTTAGAGCCGCGACTAGCGCAAGTAGGCATAAGAAGTCGTCTAGATTTAGTCACCTTTTCGTTCTTCTTTTCTGTTATATTATTCTTATTTTCTTTTGTTTGTTAACCCTAAGTAGTTGAATATGAATCGCGAATAGCGAATTACGAATTAATATTTTTATTGTCTAGTTTTTCGAATCGCGAAGAGCGACTGTGGCATTAGTATTTCTCGTTTGCATTTAGAGTCGCAATGAGCGACGTTTGAATAATTATTTTTTTTGTATATTTTTTTTTTGTTTGTATTATCGTTGGAAAAAAATATATTAGTTGATTTTATTATTCCTTCGTAAAATAACGTGTTGGCGTACGTATTTTGTAGCTCTCTCTCTACCCAAAAATTACCCCTCCCCTCTTCGCGGTACTGTGCTGCCGAGTGTATCGTCGCGACGTAGCGCATCAACGATTTCCAGGCGTGTTTATCACGCCAGGCGCCCAACAAATTTCGCGATATTATTTTTAGGTCCAGGATACAGCGCGGACGCCGATTCATTGTGCACGCGGTAAGTTCTCGGTCATTTGCTCCGAGTGACCGAAGTGCAGGAAAAATCCACGTCACCAAGTTTAACAATTTCGAACGAAAATTTAACTAAATAATATAGAAGATAGTTCAGGAGCAAGATTTTCTCCAAAGAAAACAAAAAGTAAAACGTATTGTTGCGTTTTTGGGTGTGATAGTAAATCACCCAATGAACCCACTTTACGTTTTCACTATTTCCCAGAAGCGGGTAAAAATTTTACGAAAAAAGAAACCGCTTTTGGAGAATATGAAAACATTGATTGTAGACAAATTCTGAACACTGGGAAATCTATTACACCGTACATGCAGATCTCCTCCTCATACTTCAAAAGATCTGATTATATTCTACCAGGTAAGTTCCTGTGTTTTGCTACTGTCTCGATTAAACCGCATACATACATAAATACTCTATATTATGAATTAACATTTGTGAAAAATCCTAAGTCGAAAAATGATTTCACCGATACGATTGTTATTCTTTAGATTTTGGAAACAAGGGAAAAAGATGTTTGAAAAATAATGGAGTGCCCTCCTGTAATTAGCCAAAAACCTCTGCTGAGAAGAAATTTAATGCATCTGGAGACAGTAGTTACAGCTAGGGGGGTTCTACACGCAGATTCCTGTTACCGACACTTACCGACCGAGCCGCTCCGCGCAGCCCAGACTCAAACCTTTTTCCGCTCCGCGTAGCCCAGACTCAAACCCTTTTTCGCGATGACGTCACAGTCTGCCGTACCGAAGGTCAAAACCGTGCAACCTTACCGACAGTTCGAAGGTCAAAATCCCGCGATGACGTCACAGTCTGCCGTACCGGCTTGAGGGCGCAGCAGGGGCGCGAACTTTTTTACCGTCCCGCATTCTTTTCCCACGATAGGACTGCTGATGTGTAACATGAACCACTCCGAATTCCTTTTCCACAGTAGGACTGCTGATGTGTAATATCAACCACCCCACATTCCTTTCCCACCTTATCAACCACGTGACATTCCAAAATTAATAGTTCCGAGAATTGTTTGTCCCAAATTGAACGTCGCACCGAAATCCTTTGACCGCATGCCGCTCGCCGTCAAGTCGAAACTTGTCGAACGCATTGTTTTGTCTAACCACCTTATCAACCACGTGACATTCCAAAATTAATAGTTCCGAGAATTGTTTGTCCCAAATTCAACGTCGCACCGAAATCCTTTGACCGCGTGCCGCTCACCGTCAAGTCGAAACTTGTCGAACGCATTGTTTTGTCTAAAATCCTTTGACCGCATGCCGCTCACCGTCGAAACTCGTCGGACGATTCTGAGAATTGTTTTTCGTTCACTCGGATGTCGGTTTGATATCCAAGGTCGACCGATAGCCGCGGTACATTCAAAGCCATGGATCTGCGGTGTTGGGTTACTATCGCTCTTGGAATGCCAAAAGGTGCGCGCGCATACGTACAGCTGCCCTATAAAAAGGACGCTTATCACTGCAAACGATCATTAAGTCACAACCTGTCAAGTATACGTGAGGAAAAAGCTCAAGATGGAATCCGCGAAGTGTTTGAGATTGATCGATATTATGGAATCGGCGTTCAAGATTTTATCGGAAAAATCGTCGCCGGCAGAGTTTGCAAAATGGATTCGATTCGGAACCCAAAATATCAGGCTTTTGAATAAAATCTTACGCAACAACGCCTCAACGATCGGGGAGAAGACAAGAATTTTGACTACAATTGGAATTCTGAAATCGTTGACAGTCAAATTTCAACAATTGCAAAAAGTGGGTGACGGATTACGAAGCCGACGAAGAAGCGATTGAGTACGGTGGGAGGATTTGGAATCAGCTTTCGAGAGGAGAATTCGAACTGGATCCATCGTCAATTTGAAGCATAAAGATGCGGAGAGATTTCTAGAAGACGCAAAGGTACTAGCTGTGACGAGGCTGAAAAACGCTCTGAAGAAAGACAGGAGCTTGAAAGCCAACGTTATCCTGGCTTGTAAAGTTGAACTTATTGTTAGAAAAGATGATCGCACGGTGGAAGAGATCAAATTTTTTAATACGAGGAATGAAATCATCCTCCAGACAACGGATATCAACGAATGGTTCATCGAAAACGCGACGGAGCGTTTGTTGAAAAAGGTGGAAGATTTCCAGGAAAAGGATTCAGGCTGGTCGCTGACTGAAATAATCAATTTGACTGTGAATATCAACAAGTACGTGCCACTACGAGGCGGTGTCTTCACATACACCCCGTTACCTAAGCATATCAGTGATAAGAAGGCTGTAGTAAACATCAGAAACAACGACTCTTACTGCTTTCTTTGGTTGGTCACCGCAGCTCTGTTCCCAGCCGACAACAACCATTCTAACGCGACCAGCTCGTACCCGCATTTCAGCTCAGTGCTGCGGTATGATGGTATAAAGTTTCCTATGTCTCTAGACAAAAGCACCATTTCAAAATTTGAGAAGCTTAACGGCCTTTCAATTAACGTTTATGGTATAGGCCAAGGTGATCGGAAAAAAAGTCAAATAGTACCGATTCACCTGAGTCAGAATGAGTCTGATAAACCTGTAATTCATCTTTTGGCGATAGAAACTGAAATCACTGACGATGACGATGATGATGATGTAGATATGGAAAATTATGAAAAAAATAGAATCTTTCATTTTACTTGTATTCGAAAGCTGTCTCGATTAACAAGATCTCAAATTTCTAAGCATAAATGTCGTACTTGGTTGTGCGATAGGTGTCTGTCACATTTTAATTTCGAAAGATGTTTGTTAAAGCACCGAGCTGATTGCATAAATTTAAACAAAACCAAAGTTATTCTACCTACAGATGAGGAAAAAATACTCAAATTCAAACATTTCAAGCACAATGGAACCGTTCCATTCTGCATTTACGCGGATCTCGAATGTTTACCGGAACCTACGCTCAAAAAGATGGGTACAAGAACAATTTATCAGAAGCATCTTCCGTATAGTATAGCTTACTATCTGCATTGTGCGTTTGACGATTCGCTTTCAAATTTCAAAATTAATCGTGGAGAGGCTTGCGTTCAATAGTTTGTGAACGAGTTAGCGCAATTGGCACATTCGTTAGAAGTTTATTTCAAAACTGTTGTACCGATGGAACCGCTCAATTTCAATGAAATCAACGAATTTCACTCAACAACAGTGTGTCACATTTGTGAAAAACCGTTTACACTCACAGACGTGAAACATCGTGATCACTGCCATTTCACGGGAAAGTACCGTGGTGCTGCTCACCAAGGTTGCAATCTAAATTACCAAAATTCGCACATTATCCCAGTGATATTCCACAATCTGTCGGGTTACGATTCACATTTTCTGATCAAAGCACTGGCTACATCGTTCGAGGGCATAACTGAGCTTCTACCAGTAAACAAAGAAAAGTACATTTCATTTACAAAATTCGTTAAGGGAACGGATATAAAGTTTAGATTCGTAGATTCGTACCGTTTCATGCCCAGTAGTCTTGAGAAATTAGTAACGTATCTCGGTGATGATCAAAAAACAATAACACGTAAATTTTATCATAGCTCAGATAAATTTCAGTTATTGACCAGAAAAGGAGTGTTTCCGTACGAATACATAGACAGTTGGGAGAAGCTCGAGGACACACGGCTACCATCCAAACAACAATTTTACTCAAAATTAAATGATCGGGATATATCAGACGACGACTATGCACATGCATGTAAAGTTTGGCAAACTTTTAACGTTCAAACTTTGGGAGAGTGTTCGGACTTGTATTTACAGACGGACGTGTTTTTACTGGCCGACGTTTTTCAAAACTTTCGACAGAGCTGTTGGACGACGTACAAACTGGACCCGTTACATTACTACACAGCGCCCGGTCTGTCGTTTGATGCAATGTTAAAATGTACAGGCATCGAACTCGAGCTTCTCACCGACATAGACATCGTTATGTTTATCGAAAAGGGTATTCGTGGTGGTGTGTCACAGTGTTCGAACAGATACGCAAAGGCCAACAATAGATATATGGGACAGGAATTCGATCCTGAGGTCGAAGAATCTTATCTCATGTACTTTGACGTTAATAATTAGCACGGTGCTGCTATGAGCTTTGCTCTGCCATACAGTTCCTTCGAATGGTTATCAGACTTCAGACAATGCGACGTTCTTACCATCTCGGACGATGCGGAGTTTGGTTACATACTGGAGGTGGATTTGGAATATCCTGAGGAACTGCATGATATTCATAAAGATTTACCACTGTGTCCGGAGCACTACATATCTCCGATCTCGAATAGTAAGCAACCGAAATTGACGCCCACGCTACTTTCCAAGAAAAACTACGTTGTTCACTACCGCGTTTTGAAACAATGCTTACAATTAGGCTTAAAATTACTCAAAATACACAGAGTTCTCAAATTCAGACAAACCCCGTGGCTCAAAAAATACATAGATTTGAATACCGATTTGCGCAAAAAATCTCAGAACGAATTCGATAAAAATTTTTACAAACTGATGAACAACGCAGTTTTTGGCAAAACAATGGAAAATGTAAGGAAGTATAGAGATGTCAGACTGATCACGAAATGGGATGGAAGATACGGTGCTAGAGCTACCATAGCCAAACCCAATTTTCACAGCTGCACCGTTTTCGGCAAAGATATAATTATCGTTGAAATGAGTAAGACGAAAGTCAAGTTGAATAAACCATTGTACGCAGGTTTCTCCATCATGGATCTGGCTAAAACATATATCTACGATTTTCATTACAATTACATTAGGCAGAAATTCGGCAACCGAGCAAAATTAATGTACACGGATACCGACAGTTTGATTTACAATTTTACCGTCCCCGAAATATACGAACACATTAAGGAGGACTTGCACAAATTCGATACTTCTGATTATCCGCTTGACAACGTTTACGGAATACCTCGAGCAAACAAAAAAGTTCTCGGCTTGATGAAAGACGAGAATAACGGGAAAATCATGCTCGAAGTTGTAGGATTAAGAGCTAAGTTGTACGCATTCCGAGTCTTGAGAGATGAGAAAGACAATAAACGTGCCAAAGGTGTCAAAGGATCAGCGTTGAGAAAAATGACTTTCAACGATTATTTGGAATGTGTTTTGAACCGTGAAAATCTATCCTCAAATCAGCATTTGATATTGAGTCGAAAGCACGAGGTATACACCGTAGAACAGCAGAAAGTAGCACTGAGCTGGAATGACGACAAGCGGATCGTGTTTCAAAATACAACCGACACGCTTCCGTGGGGCGACAAGCCTACACCTTAGCTTTGTAATTTATAACTGTACCATGTCTGTCGATTGTCTAAAAAATAAAGACGCATACTTGTTGTGTGTCGGATATAAAATAAAGAGGGACATACGTTTTTACAAAAAAAAATTCATTTATTCAAATGTTACGTATCCGATTCGTTTATCCAACTGTTGTGTGTATTGTCAAAACCTAACCATTTAACGTATATTTTTCTTCCACGCTTCTTGAGCACCTTCTCCACCAGATAGATATCCGGATGCTTAACCTTGAGGTGCTCTTGTTCGTAGAAACCACCAGCGATGGGTTGATCTCGGTAGTCTTTGAGCTTGTACGTCACAGGATGAGTATTTTCCACTCGACTTATCGTGAATATTTCAGTCGTCCAATTGGGAGTGTAACCTTTCTCGAAGACATTTTTGAATTTGCTGATTCGAACTTTGTCGCCAGATTTGAATTTTGCCGATACGGTAGGTATCGCTCGAAGCTCTCCGTACGCCTGACGTAATAACAGCCTCTCGTTTACAACGGTGACATCCGACGGTTTCATTCTTATGGTTCGGTGTTTGACGTTGTTGTAAGCCGAAACCAAATTGGATAAGATATCGAGCCACTTGAAGCTTCCTTGCATACTGAACCGTGTCCACATTTTACCTTTCAGCGTGCGATTGAAACGTTCACAGATCGAAGCCTTCAAATAACTGTGCGTAGAGTAAAGTTTGATTCCGTAGCGTGTCATAAGCGATTTGAATTTCGAGTTGTAAAATGCTGTTCCTCTGTCGACGTGTAAATTTTTCGGTACCCGTCCTTGGACAAGCACAGACTCCATTGCCTTCGTAACATCATCTCCAGACTTGCTCTTTATCGGTATAGCCCACGCATACTTTGAAAAGATATCAATGACTGTGAGCATGAACTTGTAGCCTTTGTTTTGTCCAGCGTACGACGTCATATCAACAAGATCCGCCTGCCAGGTCTCGTCGATGCCGCGCACGTCTACACATCGACGCGAGTAATTCCGGCATGCAGGCTTATGCAGTTCCGTCACCAGTTCTTGCTTTTTCTCGTTAATATTCCAACGCTATTAGTCTGGTGTCCAATTTGGAAATGATTTCCGCGTTTCGAATCGACAAGTCTCTGTCTGTTTTAAAGTCTGTGTAGAAGGTATCCAAGGCTTTCTTCGTGGTGATCTCCAAAGCTTTGATCATTTGATCGAGGTTGTCGATTTGTTTTTGCAGCACGTTGAATTTTCGTCTCAAGGTTTTTAAAAATACAGCATTGTTCGGCTTTGCGGGATCTGCGACGTTGCACAGTCTCTTGTTCCGTATATCGTAATGCCCGTCCGCTGTTATTTGAAACCCGACACCCGGAGGACCGCGAGTGCTCGCGGTCGTGTTTTTATTCAGCTGACGTCCAAACACGTCGACGTTCATCTCGGTAATGAATGCAAAAATGACGGGAGCTGCTTAATAAATGATTCCTGCTTCGCGTAGCTCTTCGATAATGGAGATTATTTCGTTATTGTGACTCGGATTTCCCGCTGCCTGAGATGCCAGGAGTAAACGAAGACGCTCCACTAACTCGTTTGGATCATCCCAGAAGACGTATTCCGTGTTAACACCTTGTCGAGTGATCATAGCTTGCGGAAGTAGACCTTTACCCTTTCGGCGAGGTGATGGGGAATAATCCATTAATTCGGCAATGACATTTCTAAATTTGTAACTGTTATCGTTTCGAACAGCTCCATCGGATGAGTAATACTTCTTATGCGCGTTCGTTGCGAGGATTATGTTTTTAAAATTTTCCCGATCTCCGGCGCTCACAGAAGAACCGTCAGGCTTCTTTTTGAACAAAAGTTCCAGCAAACCCTTCGTTTTCGGGTAACGCGTATCGCTCATACGAACGTAGTCACTTTCAAAAGATTTCGACGAATCACCAATCATTAGTCCGTTTGAGAGGTTGCGTACACCGTACACGTTGTCCAATTCGCCTTTTGTCTTCGCATCTCTCATCAGTGCAAAATACTCGTCCTCGATTTTCTCGACCGGTGTTTCTACGATTGTTTCATCCCCCGCCGAAGCAAAGAAATCGTCCATTTCCGAGACAGTTTCATTTTTCGTTTCATTTTTCATCTGCTTTATTTCTTCTTTAATTTCTTCCACCTCTTGTTTGACAGGTTTGGTATCTTTTGTAACAGTCACCAGTTCTTGCAACGGAGTCACTACTGGTTTGAAAACGTCACTCAATTTCTGAGTCGTAGATTCCCTGCCCGACTTGAGCAATCTGTGTTTTCGACGGATCGCAGCACTTGCTTGAGCGATCTGATGTAGGACATCTTTTTGCTTGGAAATTTCAGAGCTCTGCATGTTGACGCAACTGAGTCTGCAAGGCTACTGCGTCTCTCGCTCGAAAACGGTAGATTTTATTCCTTTTCCAGGCTAACAAAAGAATCGAATCCCCTCCTGTATCGTCCTTCGTTGAGCTCACTGTCTTTGTCGATCACCAGAAACCCGTATTTGTCACCGTTCCAGCATGCCGCACACAAGTCTTTAAACTCTGTGTAAGACATATCGGTGTTTACATAGTCGTTGAATACGTGTCTCAGGTTCATATCGTCTTGTTAGAATAACACGAGTAAGTTAACGTTGTCGCGCACGAGATGTTTGGGAATACGCGCGTACGTCTGACAGAGATAGAAACAGTCAACGTCGTGATGTCTACCCATGCAAAAGTGGGCTCTAATATTATCCTGCTTCTCGCACGCTACATCGTCAAATATGATTATTGAGTTGGGCCGTGCTTCTTCCGGTGAAATCACTTGCTCACGCTCGGTAAACGCAAAATACTCCGTATTCTCAACATGGTCCAGCAATTGCTTCAACAATTGGTATTTAGGTTGGTTGAGAGATTTCGAGTAGATGTAGATATTTTCAAATCTGAGTCCGTTGGGATGGGTTATAAGTGTGAGCAACGCATTAGTTTTACCACAATTCGACGGTCCACAGAATATCGCACGTACACTGTTCGGGAGTAATTCACCGTGCCGTTTGTGCCTTTTGACATTTTGCTCCGAAAGTTTGTCAAAATTCATCACAGGAAGCTTGGTAGGTTGTTTCTCAAACCGCATCTCGGACATGACTGATCGGATTTGCTATAAATACCCCGTTTTAAAGCACTTTTCTCCAGTCAACGCACGAACATGATCGCGTACAGAGGTAAACGAAGCAGCAGCAGGCGGCAACATCGTGGCAAGGGTCTGGTGAATAGAATCATCAACAAACTTCCGATCGAGTTGCATGTTCCCGGTTACCAGTACTGCGGTCCTGGTACGAAGTTGACGAAAAGACTCGCGAGAGGCGATTCCGGTATCAATCCTCTCGATGCAGCGTGTAAGGAACATGATAAAGCGTATTCGAAAAATCGTGAGAACCTTGAGGTTAGAAACGAGGCTGATAGGGTGTTGGCTGAGAAAGCTTGGAAACGAGTTCTCGCGAAGGACGCAAATTTGGGTGAGAAGGCAGCCGCTTGGGCAATAGCTAATACAATGAAAGTAAAATCAAAACTCGGAATGGGAATTCGAAAGTCAAAAAATGTAACCTTGAGAAAAATTGTAAATGCTGCAAAACGTTCTATGGTTCCAAGCAACAATGCAAAAGTAGCTATTGAATCTGCGCTGAAGGGAGCTGAGAACGCCGTTAAAAAAGCGGGTGGTAAATGTGAAGTGCGAACACCTCGCGTCCTACCGGTACCGTCGAAAGTCGGTGGTTTTCTACCGTTTTCTGATTCCTATTTTTGCCGGTCTCAGCGCTACGGGTGCGTTAGCCGGTGGTGCGGCAGGTATAGCAAAAGCTGTGAACGACGCGAGCGCGGCTAAACGAGAATTGGAGGAAAGCAAACGACACAACAAAACTATGGAAGCTATCGCGTTGGGCAAAGGGCTTCATATGAAACCGTACAAAACAGGTCTTGGTCTCCATCTTTCAAAAAACTAGATATGCGATGCTACCACGTCGAGCGTTGACGGATTGGGACTTGTTGAAATATGCAAAAATCTTTGAGGTTCCGCATTTCCGCGGTGTTTTCATGAGAAACAAAATGCCCGAAAACGGTCCACGAAAAAACGAGTCAGCTATAATCAACCTTGACGACAAAGACGGTCCGGGAACACACTGGGTTGCATACAAGAAACGCGACAATAATATCAATTACTTTGACAGTTTCAGCAACCTTCAACCACCCTCAGACCTCATAAAATACCTCGGCGTTTGTAGCGTCAAATACAATCATGAGAGGTACCAGGATTATGATACATTTGAATTCGGACACTTGTGTCTGAAATTTCTAAGTGGTGAGCTATATAAACATGGTGCGTGATTCGTCAAAGTCAGTCTACCACTCGCAGTCATGGATGATTCGTTAACGTTAACGATTTCGGAAACCTCTTCGATACTCGAGGCACAATATTTCTCACCGATCGAACTTGCTCGTGATAAAAGTTATGCTCTTGGCTTGGTAGAATTGTTAACCTTTGATTCGATTCCCAACGTTGATGTCGGTCACAATAAAATTTATGTAGCTGACAAAGTGATCACCATACCTATCAGCAGCTACGAGATCGAGGACATAGAAAAGTATCTTCAAAACGTGCTAAGAAATACAGATATCAGGCTCGCCATCAAACCCAACAATAATACAGTACGCAGCGAAATCACATGCAACCACACGATCAATTTTGAGCTGAACGATTCCGTCGCTCAACTTTTGGGATTTACACCACGTGTATTGGAGGTTGATAAAACTCACGAATCAGACGTGCCTGTAACTATACTCAAGGTCAACGCGTTGCGAGTCGAGTGTAGCATTACAACGGGCGCCTACGTCAATGGACACAAAGTACACACTATTCACGAGTTTTTCCCGACCGTCCCACCAGGATATAAGATCGTGGAAGTACCGTCGCACGTCATTTACCTTCCGATCACCGTCAAGACCATAGATCACGTTCAGCGCCGGTTAGTGGATCAAGACGGAGACCTGGTTAATTTTCGTGGAGAAGTTATTACTGTAAGATTACACATCAAATCGCAATAAACGATGGGAATTGTATATAACAGACTGCCAAAGAATAGGTATATCAGTAAGTCAACATGTCCCGATCAAGTCAGTCGTCGATCGATTCCCGAACCGCTAACACCTCGAAACGTAGAGTTCCTGATAGCTCTGGGTCTGAAACTGACACCTTTTGGAAGAGGAATTTCCGACAAATAAAAATCCGATTTTACTTTGTATCATCTGCTACGTACCATGGAGGAAGAAATCTTGAGCATTCAAACACCAGTCGTCTTTGACGAATCCGTTGCGCATTACGAGATTCACGCTCACAAACCTTACGCCTCGTCAACTTTCAACAACAGCGATGAAATTCGAATCACCGTTCAGCATCAGGATTCATGCATATTACCCAGCAAAAGTTCGGTACATATCCACGGACGACTCCTCAAACCTGATGGTACAGCTACTGTGAACACACAGCTCGTAAACAACGCCATCTGTCATCTGTTTGAAGAAATTCGCTACGAAATTAACGCAGTCGAGGTTGATAGAAGCAAGAACGTTGGCTTGACAAGTCTCATGAAGGGTTACGCTTCCCTGCACCCTGGTCAGACTTGGCTGATGGAGAACGCTGGATGGCTTGATGTAGAAGAGAAGAAAAAATTAACCGATGCCGATGGTAACTTTGACGTACTGATACCGCTCAGCGTGATGTTGGGTTTCACCGAAGACTACCGCAAGATCGTTGTCAACGCTAAACATGAGTTAATTTCGACGAGATCAAAAACTGACGTCAACGCAATCATGTACACTCAAGAGGAGGAATTCAAAATCACGATCAATGCAGTGGAATGGCTAATACCGTATTTGAAACTCGCGGATCAGAAAAAAGTTGACCTACTAAATTTCATTCAGAGCGATCCGCCTATTTCGATGAGCTTCCGCAGTTGGGAATTGTACGAATATCTCTTACTTCCCACAATATCGAAACACGTTTGGACTGTGACAACTTCCACTCGGCTTGAAAAACCTCGGTACGTTATTTTGAGTTTCCAAACAAGTAGAAAGAACAAAACTGGCAAGAACGGAAGTCATTTCGATCATTGCAATATCACGGACGTCAAGCTATTTTTAAACTCTTAATTTTATCCGTACGGTAACCTGAACCCCAACATGATTCGTAATCTGTACGCGCTCCTGTACGAGATGTACGCAAACTTCCAAGCTACCTACTACGACAAGAACCCCGAGCCGTTGCTGACAAAGAGTGAATTCCTTCGAGACGTCCCCTTATTCGTTATCGACTGTTCAAAACAAAACGAATCTTTGAAGTACGGACCTGTCGACATCCATCTTGAATTTGAAGCTAAAGCCAACTTTCCCGCTGAAACATCGGCGTACTGCTTGATTGTTCACGATCGTATTGTCGAATACAACCCGCTCAGTGGTGGGGTGAAAAAGTTGGTATAAAAGCTGACCCGTTCCCACCATCTCGCACAGTTCAAAGATGGAGCTTATCGTTGACATACAAGGCTTTCGTAGACCTTCCAACAATACCTTCACATTAAAAGAATTGGCTATAATTTCAATCTACTCGGAAGCATCTCCATCAGTGTTTTTCTTCAAGACACCTTACAAATGGAATTTACTGGACGTCAAATACAAAAGCCAAAATTCTTGGTTAGAACGCGATTTTCACGGTTTACCTTGGAGCTGTGGAACCATACCGTTTGAGGAAGTTGAGTGGACCATTCAAGACAGGCTGTGCAAAGCTCAAACCGTGTACGTAAAAGGAGAAGAAAAACGAGATTGGTTGCTCAAAATCGTTCCGAAAGTTCAAATCGTCGATATGCTGGACTTTGACTGCCCGTCGCTTGAAACACTGCAAAAAACTTCAGCTGTGTCTCTGAGATGTGACCTTCATACAATACCCAACGCAATATGTGCAGCACAAAACGTTTGCATACTTCAGAATTGGCTACAAAATCATCGTACTGTTCGGATGGCGAGGGTGTACGATTTGTGTTACTGCGCAGAAGCGTCTACAAGAACGGTCCCGCATTCCTGGCGAATATATCACCCTGGTCATGATACTGTTGAATAGAATTATTGTACTACTATTTTTGTGAAGTAATTGTCAACCGTACTCTAAAAATTGTACTCAATAAAACTGTTTTTTAAAGAATATTCATGAAATAATTTTATACCTTCACCTTAGCTCTTCAGGGAGAATTTTTTTCAATACGAAGCTTATGTAAGATTCGATCTTGCTCACTCAAAACGAGTTATGTTTTGCATTCCTAGAGCGATAGTAACCCAACACCGCAGATCCTTGGCTCTGAATGTACCGCAGCTATCGGCCGACCTTGCACTCTGGTCTTGTCTGAACCCGTCCAAATTCTCATCGTAGAGTTCACATTACATGACGCAGCTCGAAACCCTCCATCGTTGCTTAGTGGTGTTCGGAGTAGCATTGTCTTAGATTTTGAGACTTAATTCTAGATACAATTACAAGGTACAAAACGTACGTAGGATTAAAGGTATACAATATGGATAAATGAAAAAATATTCATAATTTCAATCTTTTTTTTTTGTTTATTGAACGTAAGACTTACACAGAACATTGGATATTCGAATGCGATACTCAGATCATACGTATACGAATTCAAGTTGACCGTACGGTCCGCCAAGATAGCGAAGATGCAACCGTATCTCCTTACTGGCTGTCGTCACCTTCTGGAAGAAATCTTCATTTTCGTGGAGGGCCTTGGTCAGTCGGTTGGGCAGAAATATCGCGAAAGAGTCATCCAAGTCCAGAAAGATTTTGTCTCCAAATTTCGTTTTAACCCGACGAACGCCACTGACCCGGTATTCGAAGTATACTTCGAGGTCCGAAAGCTTTTTCAAGGGCAGAAATGTCTCCAGGCGAGCGACTTCGTTCAATTTTGAAAAGTCCATGATCGTTACTGTCCAGTTGTATGTGCTCGAAATCTCTTGTGAGTTGATTGAGGTCAGATCTGATTTTCAGCAGATGTTTTACTTCTCCAATGTTCTTGAGGAGCAGTTCTAGTCGTTTCTTCAATTCACGTTGTTGTTCCAGAGCACTTCTCATTTGCAAGAAGAACAGCTTCAGACTGGCGATGAAGTTTTCACTTTTCGTTTATATAACGTTCCCCCACCACATAATTTGAAATTTGGTGGAGGGTAAGGAATGTCACGGGGCTGATATCAAATACGTCTGTTTGTGTATGCGCGCGCACCTTTTGGCATTCCCAGAGCGATAGTAACCCAACACCGATCCATGGCTTTGAATGTACCGCGGCTATCGGTCGACCTTGGATATCAACCCGACATCCGAGTAAATGAAAAACAATTCTCAGAATCGTCCGACGAGTTTCGACGGTAAACGGCATGCGGTCAAAGGATTTTAGACAAAACAATGCGTTTGACAAGTTTCAACTTGACGGTGAGCGGCACGCGGTCAAAGGATTTCGGTGCGACGTTGAATTTGGGGCAAACAATTCTCGGAACTATTAATTTTGGAATGTCACATGGTTGATAAGGTGGTTAGACAAAACAATGCGTTCGACAAGTTTCGACTTGACGGCGAGCGGCACGCGGTCAAAGGATTTCGGTGCGACGTTGAATTTGGGACAAACAATTCTCGGAACTATTAATTTTGGAATGTCACGTGGTTGATAAGGTGGGAAAGGAATGTGGGGTGGTTGATATTACACATCAGCAGTCCTACTGTGGAAAAGGAATTCGGAGTGGTTCATGTTACACATCAGCAGTCCTATCGTGGGAAAAGAATGCGGGACGGTAAAAAAGTTCGCGCCCCTGCTGCGCCCTCAAGCCGGTACGGCAGACTGTGACGTCATCGCGGGATTTTGACCTTCGAACTGTCGGTAAGGTTGCACGGTTTTGACCTTCGGTACGGCAGACTGTGACGTCATCGCGAAAAAGGGTTTGAGTCTGGGCTACGCGGAGCGGAAAAGGGTTTGAGTCTGGGCTGCGCGGAGCGGCTCGATGGGCTGCGCGGAGCGGCTCGGTCGGTAAGTGTCGGTAACAGGAATCTGCGTGTAGAACCCCCCTTGCTGTAACTACTGGAGACAGAAGAAGAGGTGAAAGAACAGAGAAAAGAATACGAAGGGAAAACCGAGTTAAAGTAGCAGCTGAATCTAATGTAATGTCAGGAACAGCTGCTGTTAAAAGTAGTGTGAAAGATTTAACTGACAGCAATGACGTACCTGATCAAATGTGTCCAATTTTCTCTGGAAAACAATATCCAACAATTGCGAAAAAGTTTGTAGATGTTGGTGTACAAGTCAAAAGTGGAGATTTAAGAGCAGATTGTTGTGATATAATCACAACTGAGCAGGAGCTCAATACGTTGGCTGGAATCGCGAATTTGGATCTTTTGGATGTTGTGAAGCTAGCGTATCCAAAGTTATATTCTTCAACGATCCAATAATTGAAACAAAATCATTATGACTTTGAGGAAATTGAAACATAACTTGTCTTATGCGATTTGTGCCATCTTGTTCAAATACTCATAACAATCTAGATGTATAAAAGTTATTCTTCAAACGATTGATATTTTATGCAATTGCTTGAAAGAAGGAATACCTTTTCCAAGTAAGGAAGAAATTTTAATAAATATCCCTGCATGCTTCAATGATGTCTCCGACACTCGTGAGAATTGTAATAGATTGTACAGAATTATTCATTCGAAGACCGACCAATTTATGTTGTCAGATAGCAGCCTGTTCTCGGTACAAATCACAAATACCATCAAATTCATGACAGGGGCCATTCATTAATTACGTAAGGGTTCCAAGCGGGAGAGGGGGTTAAAAAATCTTTACATGCCCTTATCTTGGGGGTGGGGGACTTATTCTTACGTAATATTTTATATGTCGAAATTTATCATTAGAAATCTACTTCCATTTCGATGCCGAATGGCCTTTTTTCATTCTATTATATACAATTGGATTTATACCTGATTTTCAAATATTTTATTGCTTATTAAAATTTTAAATTCTTGAACAGGGTGTGTACTGATCCTGGAAAGGCGGGAGGTCAGGGAAAGGTCAGGGACTTTCAGAATTGTAGTAAAAAAAAACCAGGAAATTTCCGGAAATGCAGTAAAACTCGCCTATAGCGAAACTCAGACTACACATAGTTCATGCACGTGTTACACAGAGTTCGTTCCGATATTAGCTCCCAATGCTGTCAACAATCTTTTATCCCTCTTGCGCTGCCGAGTTTGTGAGTAGGTCTACCTTTGTCCTAGGGAGTTTGTAGCGCCGCCAGCTAATATCGGAACGCTCCCATAGTAATATAGATAGTAAGTTGCGGGGAATTCACTGTATTGCGAAATGTATAGCTTGCGTTGCACTACCGCATAGTAGCGCCACGCGTCGGTGACAGAAATAGAGACTTCCGGGGGATGTGTGATATCTAGGGAGGTGAATAAGACAACTTGACTACGTATATCAAATGACGAGCGGCAGCCGTGACTTGTTCTGAAGAAGAGAAAGTCTCGGACTAATTGATTGAAAATTGTTTAATACAAACGGTAAGTAAGAATCATATATCAGTTTCTTTGATCTATTCACAAAGTCAATTGTCGTCTTTGTTACGTAGTAGGGGAAAGGGGGGTAGCCCCGGCCAGTTTTCTATTTCTATGTGTCTGCCACAAATTAAGGTTCAATAATTAATCGGAATCGCATGAATATCTCAACAAAGATATATTTCAACAGAATATCGAACAAAAAAAATTATAAATTATCAACAACTTAAAAAAAAAAAATGTTAATTTTTGGCTTAAATTCATCCTCCGAAAAAAAGTGGCGGGTAGCTCCGGCCACTGCCATATTTAATTCCGAAATCGTTCTTTGGCTACACAACCGTCACACGTGTAGTATAAATCGCCTGGATTTATATCAACGCATTCCTCGTGAGCCCAGTCTTGACATTTGTGGCATTGGATCCAGTCCTCGTCAAATGTCTCGCCACAAATTATGCACTTGGTGTCTTTTTTTTTGGCACGCGATTTCGATTCAGCTTTTCTTTTTGTGACGTTCCTTTTTTTCATCGCGATCTTTTGCTTTTTTCGGAACTGCTGATTTCTCAATCAGCTGAATTTGATAAGGAGATGACGTCAAAATCTCACTTCTTTAGATCTTCCTTTGAACTTAGCCATTTTGACGCTCACCTACGAAAACAAACGACATGTAATTGCAGTAAACCTTTTTTTTATGAAGTTTCGATAAGAAATAGGCCTTTGAATGAATGGCCGGAGCTACCCGATTTGATTTTTAGCAGAATTATGGCTTCAGCACTAAAATAAATATTAATTTTTCCAAACTAAATATTGCATGTAAGATTTAATGATTATAATAAATGTTGGCCAGGTAAAAAATATAATGACTTACGTTTTTTCAATGGAGCACACTTTTTTACTTTGAGTATAACGTGATCGTGTTTCACAGAAATCGATGTTTACGTTTTCACGACCGGACACAAAGCCGAGGTGAGCTTTACTGCTCGCGCGTTACTGGTGGGACGCGAAATAACACAGAACAATGGAAACAATCGAAATAAAGACAAAGCGAGCATAGATTTTGAATATGGCCGGGGCTACCCGCTTGCCGGGGCTATCCCCCTTTCTCCTAATAGTTTGCAGGTTAACCTGCAAGTCTCAACACAAGAAAAAAATTTTAAATATTTTTCCCCTCATGATATACGTTATTTTTGAAGCTTACAATTAGAGAAAAATAAATAAATATGTAGAAGAATTTTTTTCCATCCTTTTATAGATAATGGTGTTCCCTAAGCATAAGAATACCCAGTTTCGAGTTAAGTGGCTGAATAACCCGAATTGGCTGCGTGAGGTAGAGCGCGATAAAAAATCGGCTTATTGTAATCTATGCCAGGCTACCTTCAACTTAAGTAACATGGGTTACACGGCAGTAACCAGCCGTAGCAAAGGAAAAAAATATCTTGCCAGAGTACAAAACATGAAGATCGCCATCAATCGCAATGTTTATGCCATCGTGCTTGTCGGCCAAACCAACAACACCCGCTTCTACATATACTGCTGGACAGCAGGCTGTATCATCTTCGAAGCTACCTGAACAACTGGAAATGCCATCAACATCACAGATCCAACCTTCCGTTGCTGAGAAAGTTCAGATTTTGCACTCTAGAGCACCCACTCGTGGATTAGAGAAATTCGTTTTAAAAGAAAACGTCACTAAAGCGGAAGTAATATGGACTCTACAATGCATAATGGTATACAAATCAGCGCGAGAAGCCGAAAAAGATATGAAGAGATTTTCGGAAATGTTCCCGGACAGTGAAATAGGCAATAAGATGCAGTTACACAAGGATAAAATTGGGTATGTGATTGTATATGGCTTAGCCCCCGTTTTCAAACAGAAAATCGAAGAAAAATTTTTATCTTGCGAAAGCTTTGTAATAGGTTTTGATGAATCGCTAAATCGAGTTGCTAAAAGACAGCATATGGATATTAATTTCAGATTTTGGTACAAACGCGTCAATGAAGTAAAACCCCAGTACTTGACTTCAGCTTTTCTTGGCCGTTCTCGAGCTAGCGACATGTTGAACGCGTTTTAAAGTGCTATCTCACCATTAGACCTTAAAAAGATTCTGCAGCTGTCGATGGATGGTCCGAACGTTAACCAGAGTTCACTAACAAGTTACAAAAGAGTCGAAAAACGAGTTAACCATTATTGGAGGGAGGTTCTTCATGACAATGGAAGGCCAGAACAAGCGTTTTAAATCATTAAAATGGCTTTAATACTCTCGCATGGTAATGCGAATGTGGAGCGGGGGTTTTCCATTAATAAAGATTGTCTGTTGGAAAATGCAAAGGAAGAATCACTGGTAGCCAGAAGGGTTGTTTATGACTTCGTTTCATCTGAAGGAGGCCTAGATGGATCTGAGATCTCAAAATCACTTATTCACGCGGCAAGAAATTCGCACGGAAAATATGCCGAGGCATTGGAATTCAAGCGTAAAAAAAAACTGGAGGGGAATGGTTCAGAATTGAAACGAAAAGCTATTGCTCTGGAGGTTAAGGAGCTGCAGAGTAAGAAATCAAAAATTTTACCATCGGCTCAAGAAGCAATAGTTGTGATTAAAGAAGAGATTGAAAGAAAATGTAGACTGTTGTAAGGTTGTACAGAAAAAAACTAGTTAGGCTTGCAATAATTTTCATATATTTATGTGTTGTAATTTGTTATTTATGTATCTATCTTACATAAAAATATATACCTTATCAATAGTCACGTAGTTCATGTCATTTTTACGAATGTTTAAAAAATAAACTACTCTGTGTTTTATCACATTGTATGATTCGTACTCATTTTCGACTTATGTACCTGATATAAAAGTTTAATAAAGAGAATATAAAATTAAAAAATTGAAGAGCATCACTACAAATCTGTCTATAATCATGGAAGAAGAGACCGGGAAAAATGAAATTTTTTCTCTGGAAAACCTGGAAAAGTCAAGGAAATTTATTTTCAGATTCGAGTATACACCCTGTTAAATTTATTCATTTTTATCCATTTTCAATCTTGTAAATAAAAATTATAGTACATTTTTTCCGTTTATTGATATTATTTTAATTATTCAGAGAAAGTAGATAGAATCTTACGCGTTCTAATAAAGTTCCAATGATGGTAAAACGCTGCCATTCAGCGGTATTCAGTAATTAATCAATTCAGGCAAAGTAAATCGTCGAAAATAATGCAATAATCACGACATAGATCATTGGAACGGGGGCTAATCCAAAAGTTCTGGCACTTCTGGTTTTTTTGTGCAAAAATCAGGTTCAACCAATGAGAACGTTTTTTTTTTTTTTTTTTGAATCGAATAATGAGCCATTCTAATTTGCCAGCCAAATTTCGAATATTTCAATTTAAGGGATCAAAAAATGAATGCAGCAGGATTCAAATTTTTGTGTCATTTCCAATTTCTTTTTTCTTTTAGCTTATTGGGTAAATCAGAATTGATTGCGTTGTTTACTCAAATAAAGACGTCAGTTCTGGTAATTGACATGTACACAATATGACTCGACTTTGGCTTCGGAGAACTTGAGAACTTCCTCATTCCATCAAATGAAACTTGAACATGATCATGCCAGTGTTTCATTTTTGCAACTATTTTGGCCAAATTGAAGTTACGTGATCGATGCCACGTCAGATAATATTTAAAATTTGTCATTACGCCCAGCTAGAAATCTTAATAAAAGAACGGATAGTAATAAGAGCAACGGCTACTGCAATGAGCGGGGGCATTAAATACTGGTACTGAGAGGGATAGCCAATTCCAGTGACTGCCAGCGCTGTCCATCCTAGTATTCGGATTACAATCGCAATTGCTTGTGAATGATAATCAGATGTGCTGGGAGGAATCCATTTGATGCCTGTCGAACCACAAGTAACTAATATTATCCAGCAAGCCATCAGGAGAGGGTCTTCCGTGCTCAATTTGACACTGAATCTGAAAAAAGTTACAACTTGAATGTAGTGCAAATAATATAATGTCACAATTTAGATTTCACTGAAGGGTAATATACTCATCAATTTTGGTGCACATAAAATTTCAAGATTATGTAGGATTACAAATATTTCATATTATTCTAGGGATTTCATAAGATTATTTCAATAAACTTGGAAAGATTTTATATCATTGGAAAAGGTTTCACGCATTCCAAACATCGTAGGTGTTTTGTACGATTTCATTAGATTGCAATAATTTAGTGTCGTTTCCGGAGATCTCGAAGAATTGAAACGAATTTCATAAAATTACAAATGATTTTGCTGGATTGTGAACTCCGGTTTTCAAGGATGGTTAGTTTTTCGATTTATATGGCGTGGATGTTTCTCCCGAGATGAACATTTTGCATTGAGAACAAATTCATGAACGAACAAAAAATTATTTATTTCGTTTATCATACTCTCAATGACCCTTAGGTTGCATTTAACACTGCCCAATTATCCCGTGGACAAATTGATTTGTCGATTTGCAAGAATTATCGTTTATTCGAGAAATATTATTACCAGAGAAATGACGCAAGCTTTTTGTTACTTATTGTGTACAACAAATATTGACTCATTTTCATGCCTCATTTCATATTTTTACGTGGGATATAAAACAGAAAAAGAAAAAAAGGGTGCCACTATTAGTCGTTTCTGCGACTAAAAGAGTAAAACGGCAAAAAAAAAGTACGTAAACGAATATGTGTCTTATATTCTTTGATATACTGCACATACATAGACGTAAAGGAATAGATGGAGTATGGACCTCCGCTAAAACCGTGGAGTCCAGCGAATAAGGAGGAAAAGAAAGAAACCATTTACGTTCTGGCGTTCTCGCTCTGTCCGCGCACGCGTACTACTTTTGTTTTTAGTAATATGACGACCTTTTCATTTAACAGTGAATTGAGGACGCTATGATCCATTGTAAATAATTCTCACGAATCTCAGAATGGTGAAATCTTTAATATTCAATATCGAATACCGGCACCAATAGGTCGGTAATTACCACTGCAGTTCAGGCTCATATCAGTAGTCACCACTGCGGTCACAATTGGGCCGGTAATTGTTATTGAGGTCATCATTACGGCCGGTAATTATCATTGCGGTTATAATTGGGTGGCTAATTATCATTACGGTTACAATTGGGTCGGTAATTATCATTACAGTTACAATTGGGTCGGTAATTAGCACTGCGGTTACCATTGCGGCCGCTAACTCACACGTATACACTTATGCAAACACATCGGATACCGACGTATATTAACTACTAATGTTGACGCTTCCAGTGATGAATGACCATGGTTTTATTTTTTTTTCTCAATACTGTCTAGAAGCTTTCCAGCGAATTATGAATAAAAAATACAGAGGAACTTTCCCTAGAGAATTAAAATCGTCCGCAATAGCACCAAACTTCTTTTTAACAAAGGCATAAACCTATGGCTGCCAAACCTTCCTGCATTTCCTGCCTCATATAAAAACAATTTTAAATGGTATACTAATGTTGACGGAAGTCCAGGCATCACTAAATAAGCTTAGAATGCTGTTTAACAGAAGTGAGTTGAAAGTAAAAGAGCAGGAAAAATTTTAATTTATTTTGAGAATCGATAAAATGTCAATAAAAAAGAAACTGAATTTAGTGGGAAACAATTCAGTGATTTATGACGTGGGAACAAACTTCAATAGTGGTGACCTCCCGCTAACTTCTTATGCTCTAATCTTTTCGCCCGTGTGTCTCAATGGCCACTGAAATGTTTCAATTGCCTATCATTTAATTAAAGGTATCACAAGGGCTGAACGAACTAAAGTACTGCGTCAATGTTTACTTGAATTGCATGATACTAAAGCTGAATTAATTGGCTCAATAGTACATCTGCACCGAATAACATTGCGATACTCAATGCCATGAATGCAGATCTCAGTTTTATTAGTTTGAAATATTTCTTTTCAAACTCAGCCACAAACAAGTGAATACACATTCTTTGGGATGCCTATCACATAATAAAGCTCGTAAGAAACGCATTTGCAAATCTGCATATGTGTGTATTAAAAGACGACATAGATGATAATATAAACTGGGTACATCTAGAACGATTGGTCAAACTTCAGCAAAAAAGAAGGCCTGTACGTCGCTATTAAGATTCAGCAACTGCATCTTTGATTTGAAAAAGGCGAATGAAGGTTTCTCTCGTAGTTCAAGGTTTGAGCACAAATATGGCCAATGTTTTGACTTTTTGTTGCAAAGACTTGCAACTTACTGAATTCGAAAACTCCACCGCTACGTCGCATTTTTGTGTACCTAACAGTAGCATTTTTGACATGTTGAATAGTAGAAATTTGATATGGAAAAATCTCACACAAGTGTTTGTACGTAGAGAAAATTTAGAAAAAGTTCGAAACAACATTTCTGGTTTCATTAAGTATTTAAAAACGTTGCAAGGAGGAGGTCTTTAGACGGGCCAATATCATTTTCGAAAAAAAAAACACATTTTCTTGGATTGTTTGTATGTTTACCAAGTATTGTTGAAATTAGTGCAATACTACTTCAACGTGAAAACATTCGATAGTTATTGACTTACAAACTCTCAGGACCACCTGGAAACTTTCTTTAGTACTGTGCGTAGTACAGGTAGATTCAACAATAATTCGACTGCTGTAGAATTCAAAAATGGCTACAAAAGATTGCTTATGCGATCTGATGCACAGGCTTCAGAAAATGCTAATAGCACACAAATTGACAAGACTTTAGTTTTATACATAGATAACAGCCCTGAAAAAGCGATAGGGGCGGCGGACAACATTTTTTAGCCTGATTTCAGCGTTGATATCGTCTAACACAATTATATAACCTGTAACCATGGGAATTTGATCTAATATGCAGAACACATTTTTGCATACATAAATAAATGGTTTTGTGGCTTAATAACTAAAAAAATTTATCAAATGCACCTACTGCGTGAATATTTTACTTTGCAGTTAAAGTCTATCGTTACTACAAATAGAAATTGTAGGGGCAGACTTGTAGCTGCTTCATCAGATGTCGTTGATCTATGATTGATCATAAAAAAAAGTGATCAAGATTCATGATCATATAACGCAAATGAGAGGTTGCTTACAAGCTCGAACAAAATTCTCAATAGCAAATTCGATGATATACGCCATATGACAGAGTAAAGTATACCTGCAGACTATCGTAACCAGCTAATCAGGGCCATAATGTGTTCATTTTCAACAGTGAAGTTATATCATATAAGTTCCTCGAAAAACTACACGATTCGTAGAACAAGAAGTCAACATACTAGACTCATAGTTTCTAAAATCTAATAAATTCTACTGACGGTATAATATGATATAATATATTATAATATAATAGTAAGATAAGAAAATACGTATAACAGAATGAGTATAATAAGGTAGTGTGATAGTTGATAATTCAACTGGTTAAGTGAATTTTAATTATGGAATATTACATCTAAAATAAAAATAAGAAATAAGTTACACAGAATGAATATATGCCCCCACAATAATCACACGATACACGTATATCTTTTACTGTACGTGCAACTGCCTAAACGCGCATACGCGAACAGAGCGAGACCGCGAAAATACGAAGGTTTTCTCTCTCTTGCTTCTTATTCACTAGGACCGCCATGAATGAAAGCTCCATCTATTTCTCTACGTCTATGGCAACATATCACAGAATGAAGAAAATCGGTGAAGTACACCTTGGGTACTTTTCTCGTGATTACTAGTTGTTTGCTACCCGATATGCTGGAGTTTGACACCAAGTAATCTTAACTAAGAGACCTTTGTTCCTTTATCTGGGCAATAGTATGTATTCTCCATTTCTCTTCAATAACTCCATGACACTTGCAAAATGTCAATTCTTGAGAACTCATGAATTACTTTACATTATGAAATAACTTGGTAGATCATGGGTTGATTCATCACCTGTAATTCTTGGCCCATGTGAGGACTGAAGGTATAGCAGGAATGGCAGCGATGCACCACGTTAGGAATAGTATCAACTGAAATACAATCTGTTTTCCATCCGTATGACTGTCACTTTGAATCTGCTCCTCGATACTTGGCTTTTCTCTATTAACTCGAAATCTATCGATGAAATTAGACCGCAGAGAGGTTAATAACAGTTCTTCTAGATAATCCTCGTATAATCTTGTGAGTTTGAGGAATTGTAGTCCGATAAATATGAACATGGATAAAGCTCCGCATGTGACAGGTACCATAGACAATAATATTGTAGGAGCAATCAGAGGCAGTTGAATTAAACCTCCTATCAACCATTCTGACCACATCGGCGAAAACTTCAGAGCGCGTGTTAAAAACCTAATGAATAAAATTCAGTTATTAATTGCATGAGGAAATCTTTACGGGGTGGTGGGGGGTGGTACACAGTAGAAAGTCATAAATTTTTCTTTTTTTTTTTGCAAACAAAAATTCTTCATTTGCTTTTATTGATAGACCTTAATGAGTTGTTCTGTTTTCGTCTCGTATTCAAGACACATCATACAATGAATAATGGTATTCAGATCAGACCCAGACACACCGAAAGGCTAGATCATGATTGCGTTTTACAAGAAACTTGCATCAGGACTTGATTGCAGGCGTCAACGAGTTTTTGACGGAAACCAACACATGTTAAGATTAGGTAAAGAAAATGTTCTGCGAGCCTTTTGTATTCCGATATTTCTGACAAAACTAAAAAAAATATTCTCTGATTTAAGAAGATTAGATCATTTGTTTCAGTGTATATCACATGTCCATGTACAGGACGCAACAATACCTTTGAGAGTTGACAAAATTAATATTCATCGAAATTCCTCCAATGTTATTTTAATGGAATGATCAAATGCAGATGGAAAATGGTAAAACTCAGCAGGCTGAGGAACTTACTTGCACATGCGTAACATTGGCCTATAGGCCCCTAGCGTACCTTTCAAGCATGTTACTAGTGTGTGTGAGACCGTTGTACGTATACACCCATCAGCGCCGCCTAACGTGTATGCCTGACAAAACTTTAATGGTGATTCCGTACATGTACACAGCAATGCAAACACGTTTTCTTTGCTTGTGAAGGTACGCTAGAGGCCTATTAGTCAGCAACATCGTACCACGGAAATATTTTCGTCTATGAAGCGAGGGAGCCCACCTTACTTGAAACGAGATCTGACATGTCAAATTTTCCTGTGCCAAATGCCGAATTCAAATGATATTGTTATAATGACTTAGTCCAAGAACTTTAGGATTTCACTTGGGAAAAACTCCAACCAAGCTAAAATTTGGTATACATTTACCTTTCAGCTCTCCAAAAGAGGTGTGGAAAATCCCCGGAATTTGGTTATACGCATAACTTGTGACAGCCCAAAAATCGTAAAAAAAAATTACTTTTTTTCGGTCTTTTGCAAATATCTTCGTTCTCGTCGGTCTTAGGACTATAAAGTATACTTATAAAAAAGGTGAAATAAAGTTTATTAATAACACTAACAGTTTTTATGTAATCTGGTGTTGGATCTCTAATAGAAATGTTGTATGGATATTTAATTGCATGTAATGATCGAAATTGAAGTTTTTGTGCGGTATCTTCTCGATTTGACATTTTTATAGACATTCAGGTACAAATAATAGTATATTCAAGTGTACAAAATTAACGGGAGATATAAATTTAAAAAATTGGTGATTTCGAAAAATTAACGACGGAGCCAGGAATCGAACTTGGTATCTAGAGAGGTGATGAGAGGAATTAACGAAAACAAAAGAAACAGCGCCGAAGAAGAACGTTATCGAGTTTTGCCAGCAGCTGCAGCAATTCTTCGACAGGATATACGTTCTGTAGCTTGTGAAACTGACTATTATCCTCCGAGCACGCACATGTTTGCCGATGTAAATAGTTCGATTCAAAAATCTCTTCGTTTTTTCATAGAGGAGATCATTATTGAAAATAAAAAAGGTAAATTGGAGCCACTACACAAGAAGTGTACCGCCATTAGCTATACTATCATGTCTGCAGTTCGTCCACGATAATTTCTTTCCGATTCCGTTGATGATTCCGAGCAATCTTGGAATTTCCCACCAGTCCCGTGGGGAAATCAAGAACAATTCAAGAAAGGAGAGGGCGCAACTGAAAGAGAATAAGCTGTCAGAAATTCGTTGCATAAACTATCTTCATTTTTTTAGTTACGTATTCCTAAACATTCACGACGAAAAAGATTAGAGTATAGCCTGACAAGATCAACTTTTTTACGGTAGACTTTTACATCTTTATGATGTTAGAATAAAAGCATCGAAAACAAGAGTTTTATTTTGTACGAATAGAAAGTTTTCGTCTCTTGAGCACCCGATGTAAGAATGTATGTAGATGAATGTTTACATGTTGGAATCTTACGCTTCCGATGGGAAGCACACGCATGACGGTCAAAGCCGTCAAATAAATGATATGCGGATGTGCGGTATCATTAGTTACGAGAAAATTCATTGTTGGGAGATATAAATTTGAAAAATTGGTGATTTCGAAAAATTAACGACGGAGCCAGGAATCTAACCTGGTATCTAGAGATGCTTGACCGGAGCCTTACTCCACTAGACCACCTAGCCGCCCTGACTCTATTGTTGTTAATTCCTCTCATCACCTCTCTAGATACCATGTTCGTACCATGTTTTATTGAGAATATTGTACTGCATATCCCGAAAACAAATAATGGATGGTCCTATACTTTTTGACGTAATGACAATTCTGTCCCCATACCGGTCCTTAAGCTTCGTTCTTATAGTTTTATCGTCTGGTTGAAAATCTTCGAGGACTCCTTTCAATTTAGTGAAGGTAAATTGACAATAATGATAATTTTCTATGTGGGTGAAAATATTTTCTATAGTTGCGATAATTCGGTCAACCACGAGGCGACCTGTTTTTTCTGGTGCCTGGTGAAAGAAAATGGATAAAGCAATTGCTGTGATATTTTGCTTCGGCTGCAACCAAATCTGTCTCGAAGATTATCCTTTTTCTAATAGCCAAGGTCTGAGAATCTTTTCTTGTTTCGGCGATCTGCATGACAGTTTTTTTGAATCCGATTGTTGCAGCGTGCTTAATCGTTTTACGGAGCTCCTTACGCTTTTTTTTTTCTTTTTCCTCATCAGCCTCGTTTCCGCAAAAAATACAAAGTTTGGTAAAGTCGAGAGATGGTGCGGACGATTGCATCTTGCTTTTGGGAGGACTACATCCCGATGAACCAACAGCATCCTCGATAGCACGTTTCCTTTTGAAAGCGTTAATACTGGACTTGCGAGTATAGTCTTTACGACAGGCCACGTGCACTTGGATAGATTTCACATCACTAAACAGTGCTATTCCATCATTTCTCTCACCACTCACAACCTTTAACTTATCTATTCCCCGCTCAACTGTTACAAATTCGTCACTTGCAAGAGTTTTGTTACAAATACCGCACAATTGTTCCATTATGAGTAATTGCCTTGAAAACGCGATATAATATACGTCCAGTGTGGCGTAGAAACGATTTGGGACTGAGCATCTAACGCACCGCACTAGCAAAAACAGGCATAGCAGGTATAAACCGGGCCCTAATCGATGCACTGACGTCAGAGAGGAGGCGCAGCTGCTATGAAGCCACCACACAGAACGCAGGACGTAGCGGCGCGGTAACTAGGAAACTCAGTCTGTTGTTTCACAACTTTTTCGGTGGAAATTATTAGTTCTATCAATAAACTCTATTATACTTTTTTTTATGGAGAATTTCTTGCTTTTTTTTATAAGTATATCTTATAGTTGTAAGACCGACGGGTACGAAAATATTCGTAAAAAACCGAAAAAAAGTAATTTTTTTCACCGTTTCTGGGCTGTCACAAGTTATGCGTAGAACCGAATTCTAGGGATTTTTCACACCTTATTCGGAGAGCTGAAAGGTAAGTGTATACCAATTTATAGCTTGGTTGGACTTTTTCCTAAGATGAGCCTATTTTTTGCCTCAAGTTCCTGGACTAACTTGTAATAGTCATCAGTCATTAGGCAGTCAACAATAAAAGTTTTCCAAGCCTTCGCGAATCACCGAATCAACTATGTGAAATCTATTTAACCTCAAAAATTCGCCTTACCTACATAACCCCCATAAGTCACGACAAACAGTTGAAGCTTAAGATGGCCAGCGTGCATGAAAAGACGACAAGGTCCACGCATGCGCAGTCGGACACTAGATCTGTTTTAAATCTGAAACTCTGACCCTTCTTGCTTGGCATAATTAAATCACTGGATACCTTTTTTCTAGCGTTAAAACGATTTGCGAAAAGATGAGTCCTAACTGAACTTTCTGCTGTGAATACACCCGATAAATCATTACGGAGTAATTACAAGTATTATTGAAACTCTGTATCAGTGTACACATACGGAAATTGATTCTGCGACACCTAATTTCTCTCCCTCGTCGATTACGTTGGCAATGGAGAACGTCGTCCAAGCGGTAAATAGCCATACCCTGTGGGTTGAAATTCTCTAACGGGCTAACGTTATGGACTAAGGAGAAAAATTAACTGTCGTAAAATCAATTTCTGTATGTGTATATTCATGCTTGTTCGAATACAAACCTTTGGGCCATGTTGTACACCGTTGAACCAAATATTATAACAGCGCAGCAAATGACAACTGCAAATATCTGTAGAAGAGCCAAGGACACAAATCCTTCTGGGCCAATGCCAATACCAATGCACAAAGCTAACGTGATTACAGTGGTGATGGTAGATTTGATCAATCCGATTTCATGATCTACTTGTTTTGCTAAAGCAAGTAGTAGGAGTCCAGACATGACCCCATAAACATTTGGCCAACGATCTCTCACTGCGGTGCTCAGGGTTTCTATAAACCCACCACTAAACACTTCAATGGTATATTTACATTTTGGATCTAATGTAAATTTTAGCTTGAGAGCCATATTGCCAACACCTTTGCCTCTATTCGCCGCATTTTTTGTTTGTACTATTAAAGTTTTTGGCACCAGATTTCTGAAATGAAAAATTGAGGTTTGGAGTTATCATAGAAGAAAATCTCATACAGGTGCTGTCTAATGTGACTTTTTTGTGTATTTCAACACGAACTAATCGCCAAATGCAATATGATCAATGCTACATAGTCTTGTGACTCTTAAAAATACGACGCAGAGAATTACAGTACACAGAACAATTATTCAGCAATCAAATCTTGATTATATTTTGAAATAATTAAGAACCGGGTACATTTCAAAATAGCGAAGATTTGGGTTAGGGACCACTAATTTGGTTGTAACTGACAATGAGTCACATAATACGCGCATATGAGCTGTAAAACAATAGCAAAACAATTTTCAATATGCACTTATTAACACTGTGCGTCACTAGAATATACTGAAAAATGATTGTGACAACCGAAAATGAATTAAGGTTAACAATAAGATAATAAGAAAAAATTTTCGTCGGTTGAAGGTCATTTTACATCAGTTTGATTTTATTTACAAAACATTTAAATTCAACGTTTCGGTCGGGCCCTGCCGGCCATCTTCAGGCTAAAATAAAATTATAGAATTTTTTTGTTTAACATTCTTTACATTATCCTTATATAGAGTAATGATTAGTAAAATTTTGTTTGTAAATTCTAAGAGTAGGTATATTTATTATTCAGAAACCATATACTGTCTATTTATTAAGTGGCAGCAAAATTATGACGATTCGGTTTCCTTATTTTAAAACTATAATAGTTTGTGTCTTTAATTTAAAATTTATAAATTAAAATATAAGCACTTGTTAGAAAAGGACAAAATACAGGGTTTAGAATTGGAATATAAATTATACGAGAGCGATGTTACAAAAATTACTTACCAATACGTGACAACGTTTCCCGCTGTGATGTTGTATAACGGCATGATGGACGGAAGTGACAGGAGGATTGATTATGATCTATCACCACAACATTTTAAAAAAAGAAAAAAAAGAGAAAAGAAAGAATATCCAAACACAAATCAAATATTAAATGTCATGACAGTGATACTTGTGCTTCAGCAGCTCATGCTTTACAATTAGGACATTATTTTGATTTTGAAAAGGCAAATGTTTTAACATCTCACCCAAACTGGTATAAACGGAATATCAAAGAGATGATACATATTAGTAAAAACAACAATACCGTTAATAGACGTACGGATATACAAAATTTAAGTCATCTATAATCAGATATACTATAGTTTAAAATTTCCACGCCTAACAACAGTTATGGTAATTCTCACTTTCGACTATTGACTACTATATCGAACTATCGATTTTAGTAATAGATCGTAATCAATCCTCCTGTCACTTCCTTCCATCATGCCGTTTAAACAACATCAAAGCGGAAAAGGTTGTCACGTATTCGTAAGTAATTTTTGTAACATCGCTCTCCTATAATTTATATTCCAATTCTAAACCCTGTATTTTGCGCTTTTCTAACAAGTGCTTATATTTTAATTTATAATTTTTAAATTGAAGACACAAACTATTATAGATTTAAAATAAGGAAACCGAATCGTCATGATTTTGCTGCCACTTAATAACATGACAGTATATGGTTTTTGAATAATAAATATACCTACTTTTAGAATTTATAAACAAAATTTTACTAATCATTACTCTATATAAGGATGATGTAAAGAATGTTAAACAAAACAATCCTATAATTTTATTTTAGCCTGAAGATGGTCGGCAGGGCCCGACCGAAACGTTGAATTTAAATGTTTTGTAAATAAAATCAAACTGATGTAAAATGATCTTCAACCGACAAAAATTTTTTCTTACTAGAAAACGACAAGGTCACGAATAATACCTAAACAATAAGATAGGCGATACGAACTTGAGTGTATTCAAAAATGCTATTATTTTTTGACTTTGAAAATAAACGACCTGCATTTTATGAGAAACTTATTTCGATAAGGCGGTAAACAAGCAGATTTTCGGCTTGGTTATAACAACTAGTCTTTCGGTGTGGATCTTTGGTAAAATTATTATAGACAATAAGTCAAGTTTTTAGTTGAGTTGTCAATTTTCCAAGTATTTGAGGAACAAGATTAAATCAGTCGAATAAAAATTTGCCCATTTATGAAAAAGATTTCATCAGTATCATATTTCTCCGACTTTATAAATCTGTTGTCACGATTTGTCTCGTATATCGGTCATCGATTTTCTGAGACACAGATCTAAGGATCGAGTTCTCATGGAAAATATTAATACGTAAAAGTTGTCCGAATTATGGAGGTAGACTTGATCCTGACCTTGTACTTGACCTTTAGATTAAGTGTCGGGGTGAAATCAAGGTCAACTTGATAATTTTAATTGGAAAACCGATATTTCTTCCTCGAAATCGATAAAGTATAAAATTTTACATTTACACTCCGTTCGCCGAGAAAATGACACGCTTAAGAAGCGAAACGCGTCCAGTTCCGTCAGATCCCACCCACTGCGTCGCCCACTTTACTCCCGCCAGGTTACCGAATGGGTCGCGCAACTAGTTAGACCCGGCGACAGCCCCCAAAGGTACCCAGTTACTCAGATCTAACGGTTAATTTCAAACCTATAAAGGATTGACTTCAAATCTTTTATTTCAAACCTAATGGTCGATTTCAAACCGTCAAGCGCCAATCGTTGCAAAGTTGCGAGTGAGTTTGAATTTGTAAAATTTCAATTGTGATTTTGTTATTCTGGTTGATTAATACATCCGATGGCAGAAAATAAGGACAAGGAAGTAGAATAAATTTATCCGAGATATAATGAGACTGCGATGTACATATTATTTCACCTATAAGTCCCTTTACAGTGCGTGAACTTTTGGTACAGGGCACATGTGTACGATATTATAGGTACGATACTGAATCGCGAGCTTTGCTATCCCCACCCAACCCCCACACTGCCCGATCATGCACGACACTGTATCGTTCTATCAACGAACGGAGTATAGATAAGGATTTGAGTACTTTTAGGACACCTTGCACATGAGATAATCCATGTCAACTGGATTAAGTCCTGACCATCAGAATTATATATGTTTCCGAAATATTTTGTGGGTATAGTACGACCTCTGAAACACGTAAATTGTTTTTTTTTCAACCGTTAGGGGCCACACGGAGTAACTAGTTAGCCCAGTGAAATTAGAGTTCTAAAACCTTTGAAATTGATACAAGTAACGATATCTGCCGGTAGTAGACAAGTATGATAAAAATCATTAGAAATGTTGAAGAACTCTTCAACAAATATGAAACAATCGGTTAGAAGTCTTAAAACACCCATATGTCTTATACAACTAGGTTTTTCAGCGTGGGGTAATGAGTTACCCCATGTTGCCGCTAAGGGTTAAACATGCCACGAGTAATGATTGCCGAATTAGCTAAAAGTTGAAAAATTACTGAAAATGTATTATTTTAATCCGATCATTTTGGCACAAGACCCATGGTGGCAATCGATCTCCTTCTAGACGTCAAGACACCTGGGAGATTTTTTATTTCACCGAACCATGATAAATAACATATTGTGTTACAAGTGCTGAAAGTGAGCGATTTTTCATGAGCGTAAAGTTTGTAGCGTGAACCGCAAAGGCTAGTATTACAATCGCATGAGTACTAGTGTCTGAACGCTGTGCGAGCCAAAGCGACAACTGCTATTTTTTTTCCAAAACCTGTGAAAGGAAGTTCGATTTAAGAAGTAGCGAAGGTGCCATTCATAGCGCATAGACTTGGGGTGAGTTAATTCACGGTGAGTGACATGATGCACAAAATTCAGTTATTCGGAAGTACATATATTTTAATGAAAGTCCTAATATGTATTTTGCGCATGCATCAACGTCGTTTTACCACACCGTTCAGAAATGGGGCATATTTTACACACTCCACGGGTTTCGGAAATACAACTTCCCAAGAAGATATTACAAAGACATTATTTTTTAATATGACTTATTTTCATCAATGTTATTCTTCTAATATAAGTATGTGACGTTTCACGTCACTCAGTAAACAGTTGATATTTCTTAATTCCATCAAGGATTTTTCCTGTGCTAGTACGACCCCCCGGAACATTTTTTGAAAATTTGAAATTTTTCGATCACGGGCCTTACCCTACGAATTTTTAAACCTATCTTAAAAATACTCAAACTGGTTTTAGTCAATCAGGAAAAAAAATTACCTTCTTGAAATAGAAAATTTTCACGTAAAATTTAGTGTAGAATGACGTTTTATTCTATTCTTTTAATAACTTTCTGAATTTTTTAAATAATTTTTTTTTTTATTTTCATATCTGTTCAAAATCTATTATGAAGGTTTGGAAAAGATTGTAAGTGTGTTTTACGATTAGAGAAACAATTTTGAACAATTATCAATTAAATCAAAGATGCGATATTTATTATAATAGATTTGGAACAAGTATTGTAACGGGTGCAGTTTATCTTGAGCCACAGCCTATGTGATAAACCCGTTATTAGTGTGTTTTTTGTCAAATTTAGTAGATTTATAAGGAACCCCCTCCGATGGGTAAAAGCTGGATCAGCTTATCAGACCCAAAAACCCTTGATAGTCGAACTATACGGACTTAGGTATCACCAAAGCCGCCTAGGAATGTGAACAAGCACCTCCGCCCGTTGCTCCCTTCAGTAAGACAAGGGCTTGTAGGCCGTTGCTTCAACTGGAGACAAGTGAAAGAAGCGTATGTCACCTAGTCGGAGATACGGGTTTCCCAGTACTCCCTTCTAATCGCGAACTCGGAGTAAACAGAGTCGCCTGCCTATATTTTGTTATGGGTTATTGACCCAAAACACCGCTAACCTTTTAGACCAGGGAAATCCTTGGCTGACTGTTGGTTTTGTTTCCCTCCCTTTTTCAAGATAAAGTTATATATTCGTTGGAATGCGGAATGCGTTCACAGCGAGACAGACGAGTGTATGTTTAACTATAACACATGTTTAATAGCGATTAATCCAAGTACAATGGTCTTTGTCTGTAGACAAAAATAAGGTTTGACAAAATATAACCGTAGAGAACTAAAATAAAAAATAAAATTAAAGAAATAATAAATCTAACAGAATTCGTCAGTTCTGCTCCTAAATCTCCCTACAGCTCAAACGTTAAATACGCGGCTCTACTCAATATTTCCTCTATTGGTCCCGGGCTATCGTGGACTCTAATTTTGATACTCTTTGCTACAATTCAGAATAAGCACTGTGCTTGAATTTCCTCTCTAAACCTCGTGAAGCTAAATTCGATAATGATCTCTAGATGAGAATTGCCGCGTTACAATATGACGCAGCTCGGCGCTGTGCCGGACAACTGGTAATCGTTCTTCGTGGTGCGCCAGTTTTATATTCCTCCGGAGCTGTTGTTGAATGATCCTGTCGACGTCATTTCCCTATTGGTGTGTCCCGTTGTGGGTCGTCGTCCTGGTATGCGTTGGTAAGCGTCCGTCGTCTTTGTTTATTATTTTGGATGCTAGCAGGTTACGGTCGCTATCGATGGTCGTCTTGATCAGCTGTCTGTGTCAGTTGTTGACATGTTTTGTGTATGTCACGGGCATTGTTGGTATTGATGTGATTTTGAACAGCTGTCCGTTACAGTATACAAATAGAAAACATTATTGAAATTTGAGAAAAAATAATTTAAAAAGAGGACAAAAACGCCCTTTTACTGTGAAACTTATGTAAAAATGTTTTACTGCGAAAACAGAACGTTATTTTTGTTGGTTTAATCTGAGTATTTCTGAGATGGGTTTAAAAATTCATGGATAGAGACGACTGATTAAAAAAATTTGAGAATTTTTTCGGAAAATTACGAGGGCTCGTAATAGCATTAAAATAAATCCGTAATAAAATTAAAAGATGTTATAATTAACCATTTATCGAGTTGGCATGGAGAGCACCATAAGTTTTATTTTTAACAAATGATTCGAAATTATACTTTTGAACCATGCGGAGTAAAACGTTTCGAATAGTGCAATAAAACAACATTGGTGCATGCGTATAACTAAAATGCTCGGTTTTATACACTAAGGCTTTTTTTGGCGCATGCGCTGTTTCGATTAACGTAGTTTTATGCACTGTATCATTGAGCGTAAACTGCCAAGTTCTACGCTTGCTCAGTGGCACCTTCCTTACTTCGCAAATAAAACTTTTCTTCATAGGTGTTGCAAAACAAAATCGTGTGTCATACATTTTAGGCGATATCTGACACGTTTGATCAGAGCGCTCGCCTTGGTACATGCTGCGTTCTCACTAGCACTCGTGAGATTGTAGCATTTTCTATTGACACGTGCCATCAACTTCGCACTCGTATTCGTGTGAACGCAGAACTCGCTTTTGCGGTTCATGCTGCAAACTTGACACTTATCGAATATCACCCACCTTTCGCACTGGTAACACAATATGCTATTGATAATTGTTAGGAAAAAAGAACATATTTCCATGTTTTGGTTAAGAAGAAGATCGTTTGCCATCATGGGTCTTATAACAAAATAATCACAATAAAATGCAGAACTTTACGTACTTATTGGATTCAACAATAAAGGGTTTTTTTCACTACCTGTGACAGTTACTGAATGTAGAGAATTTTTCATAAAAATGTCAGAAAAAATTATGAGAGTTAAGACTTGGAATTGACATGAAATGCTCGATATGCAAATCATTCCAGAGTTAACAACTATTCAGGGTATCAATAAATTCGGTTCTCAGCTATACAAAAATTTATTTCTCTGGACCGTCAGAATTCTTTAATTTTGGCCACAATTGTCTGTCATTTTTTCACATACTTAGAGTGGCTCCATAATTTGAAATTTAACGGCTTCGAACTTCGCGTGATGAGCGATATCGATAACAAAAAATATACAGGTAGTTGTATTTAGAAGTAGCATCACATTGTACAATTGCATCAAAATTGGTCATGTTAGACAGTGCGGCATTAGATGAAATCGATGGAACACGGTGAGTTGCGAAATGAGGTTAATAAAAAAACTTCAACTCATGAAAATGAAAATTTCCGGAACGAGATGCTGACGTGGAAACTGATTTTTACCCTCAAAATTGATGACATTCAAAAATATACTTCCACGATATGGTACAGTTAGCAAATACGTTCAGCATAATAGACAAATATAATTCGATACATGTGACTTTAGTATATACTTGCGCTACAATAATCGAAAGAAAGCTTAATAATATTAATAATACCTCCAAAACTTAGAAAAGCAAGATTTAACATTTTGCAAATACGGAAAGAACAAAGGTGAAAAGCTACAGGTGACTTTAGTATATACTGGCGCTACAATAAAAAGAAAGCTTACTCAAAAGCAAAGTGCCGAACTTGACTGATACCATTAGACCATGGCTCGAAAAGCTCAACTGTTGCGTGATGGCGATGATTTTGTTGATGGCACTGAACGTTGATTACTTCAAGCAATACGGAATTCGTATTACTGTCCAGATCCACTTCGTATCGAATATCTCCAATGTTTGATTCTATTGTACCTAGTTTTCCGAAACCCCAATACGCCAAAATATGTTTATTTTGGAAACTTGATATTCTATCACTCTTTCGATGAAGGTCTACGTCAATGGATAGCCCTTTATGAAAACTAGAGGATGGTATTCTGATTATAACGTGCGTCAAGTGTTGTGCCTTCAACTCCGCCAGATCCAAGTCTGCCGTTTTCTTCTTATACGTGCCATCCGGGGTTATTCTACTTTTGTTCGTTAAATTCCAGCCCCATTCACTGTTGACAATTCAAAGTACACGAAGTTAAACAATAATACTACAAATTGCTGATTGATGACTGAATTTTTGAACTACATATAATGCTTATACCTATACAATCAAATACTCTTCTAAACGTGAAATCAATTCTCGGAATTCTCACTCATTGTCAGATACTGGGTGAACTGCAGTACCAGTATATGATCAATATTCTGATGAGTTTTGTAAATGCAACAGGTACATGTTTGTTAAGATTAATTACTTTAAAAACGATTTATGTAAATTAGGTTTAAGGATTTATAAAGGCGCAGATGTGAATGCGCCTTAAGCATACGAGTTATCCGTGCGGCGTGCAACGACATGCACAGAACAACGAAAGAAAAATTTGTCAGTCAGTCAGCAAGAATGTGAATAAAAAACGAGCAAGGAAGTCTGTAAAATAATCTATCGTAATAATCACGATAAAATACAATCCATCGTCAGTTTGAAATTAAAAATAAAGGCTAAATATTATTAACATAAAATACGTCAATCAAACAAGAAAAGGCGCCTTTTGTATTACTATTTTTTTTTTTTCATCCACAAGAACTTCAACGCACAATAAACGAACAAATTCTTGAATGACATCGTATTTTTATTCACTCTCATACCCACTTCCAGATCGCAACAATGTTTCTGATGGCGGACTGAAAAGCATTGTATCGAGCGAAACTCGCCATAGTTTGAGAAGCATAGCATTAGTCAACAAGTCATCATTCCCGCGGTATTCTAAGGTTAGATTCGATGTTCATAGGTTATGTTATGTTTATTTGAGTTTGTTTCACGCTCAGCCGACTATGGCGCTGTAGGTTTCTCTGTGTTGCCAACATGTTTGTCTAGTGTAAAAAATTAGCCGTCTTAGATTCATTGTCTCCAAGTGTACCTTGATCATAGTGTACCTCGAAACACATTTCCTATTTAGGGACATAAAAATATTTATGAGAAAAACGCTGCAGTTTATCATCAACAGTCATTCACAATAAATTACGAACCTAAATTTAATTTATCTATTCCATGCAATCAATGGTTATCGTGATTTTAAAACGAAGGGTTTAGGGGAAACACCACTTTGATCCGTTTTTGTGACATTAGTAAGTGCTTTCAGAAAATATCACAGTTGAATAAGAAAACCAGCATCAGTCCAAGAAAAACCTGCCAGAAGAATTTGTTTCAAATATATTTTTACGAAAAAGCAAATCATCCTGGGTAACAATTTCAAGTAGCAACTATGTGGCCACTACATAGCCAAACCGAACAACCAAGACAACCACTATGTGACGAGTTAACTGTTTTATCCTGACATATACTCAGTAATGACAAGTGTTGGAATACAAGCAAATTATCTTCACCTGGAATTAGCCTGGTTATATTTGTTTTCCTTAGTGTAAATATGAAAGTATTTAAGAAAAAGATACTGAAGATGTGTGCGAACATAGGAGGAGAACCGGTTCTGTTGAACCAGAGACTCATGATAGAAAGGGTTAAGTCAGACGCGCGCTTACCAAACAATTAAGAAGTTTCCATGTATGTAATTTACGCAAAAATATATTATAATTATAATAAAACTACCGCTTTCCATTTCAATAAAAACAATAAATCCAACAACTACCAACACTCGTGATTTTTAGATGGCGGTCACTTGCCAAGTTTTATATTTTATTTGTGGTTTCAAGGTGGCAGCTAGTTACAGAATTATCCAGTATTTATGAGGTTTTTTTAGGGCCGCGACAAGTTTGCAATATCAGACTTCTTTGTCGATGCCACATGGATGCTAGGAATTTTTCCGACTCACTATTAGTTGCCACCGCTAACCCAGGTCAAAACCATGTATTTCGACGACCTTGCCACTACCTACAGAAGCCATACATCTTGGTTGCCGCATAGATGCCAGCAAAAACATTGAACTTGCCATATAGCGGCTACCTAAATTTGATGAGTTTACCACGTTGTTGCTGTATATCTGTCATAAAGTTTCAGTATCTTTCAGCTATATAATTGCCATATTAATCATTGTAGTAATTATCTGTAATTCTTACGTCTAGCCGCTACATTAAAACCATTATGAAACCATGAGACATGACCACCTCACTACCATGAAGCCACATTTTGAAACGAGATAAATGTTTTAAGTTTTTGTTGAAAGTGAACAACTTATGTGTTCAACGTCGTGTATGGTAAATATTGTAACGTTTTTAGGCGTTACGTTAATAAAATATGGATCCGCGAGTTTACTTATTATCGAATCAAAAGAAATCAAGAGCGTAAATAGAATATCGTGAAAAATGCTTTTAATGCAAGATACGTGTTTCTCATTTAAAGTCTGAAACAAGACTGTTTTTACAATAATATCGGTTGGCGCAGCAACCTTATTCTTTTTAAAGACATAAGAGGTTTATAAACTTCTTTTATCTATGCTGACTACTAGATCATTAAAGAGGGGGCAAAACGGGTGATTTCACCCTTTGTAACACTACTCCCCCCCGAGGAAAAGAGTTGTCCCGACTCGGGAAAGATAAAACAATTATAAAAGTATTCTAGTAGTCAGTGCTCAAAGGTGAGTTCGAGCTGTGGCTCTAAAAATTTAAGAACTCCCTTTTTTACTATCTGGCATTTGCCCACAGTCTCAAGGTAAACCACAGAAAACCTTGAGCAGATAGTTGAGCATTAAATAATCTCAAAAATTTATGTGCCATGTTTTATAAAGGTTAGTGTTATTGAGTGTTATGTGGCTTCATGAATTCAAAGTTATCCGCAACGGCCCAGATTGATGTCGGGAAGAAATTCAATCTTCTTCATGAAGGATCCCTTCGAAACAGGTTCGGATGAAAACATCGAACCGGGAACCGACAATTCCAGGACCAAATAAGATGAAACCAGACTTCTCTTCATATGAAATAAGGAAATCGTGGGGTGACTTCTTTAGAAATAGTTCACCCTAGAGTTTTGGAAGGACAAATGTGAGTGATGGTATAACAATTCAAATTCACTAAGTGAATTTAGGAGAATACTTGAATAAAATAAATTGAATATGTATTCAAAAGAAAAGAAACGATCTTATCTGAATTATTTCTGCGTCCTTCTTCAAAATAAGACCACCAGTCATCCTCAGGAATCGGGGAAGATTGGAAGGAAAAGGCTGTGTCAAATAACCTGAAAAAGTGCTCACAAAAACTGACACTTGAGGTTAATAAAATGTGAAAATCAAGCAATCGCTCATCGACCTCGAAAAATAATCGTGGCTCTTTTCACATTATTCCTTAAACCAAAGCCTATCCGACACAAAACTCGATTCTGAAGAAGAAATTTCTAGAAGGAAACAAAACCTTCAGGAAAACAAAAGATCTCTTGAAAACAAACAACCTCTCATTGAAAACATCGTTGTTGCTCTCCGGCCGGCACGGACAAGGAAGTACAAAAATCTTTAAAAACTTGATCGGCCGTAGCTTCTGCGTTGATAACTAAAACAGGAGCCGATAAAGAAGAAAAGATTTGTTTTACTAGCCAATCTTCATGAACCTCATGAATAGTTCTGAGTAGCTCTAAAGAAATACTCGATTCTTCCTCACGAGAACGGGAACTAACTCGAGCAAAAGAAGTTTCTGGGGAAACTCGCAAATAAACAATCAAATCTACTCTGAGCTCAGACGAGCGAATGAGAAGATCAAAATTTTTTGTCAATAAATGAGATTCGAAGTCGCGAAAATTACCTAACCTTCGACGAGCTTCTACAAAACAATTGCTACTGAATATCGATCTTTCCATCACCTTTACAGGCAATGAAGTCGTCTGCAGATGTCTGTCTAACATAACCATTTGAGCGAAATGCTGAAAATAATAGCAATAACGATCTGGGTTCTGGTACATCAAATCTAAAAGATTAATTCCAGCTACATTTCGATATTCTTCAAGAGGTTCTAAAAGTGTACAGACCTGGCGATCTGCTAAAAACCTCTTAGTGAAAGTTGTTTTTCCGCATCCGATATTTCCTTCTATAATAATCGTAAGCGGTCGAGTTTTACTCAAATGAATTTCGAAAGGTAAATTCTTCTCCCAATCGATAACCGACTGTAAAGAAGATCAAGTCGATCACAGTCGTCAAGGGTGTTCGTTTGAAGATCTAACCTCGAAGGATGTCCCTGGTGTTGGAGAGATTGTTCCAGGTTGATCCTCTTCAAAAGGAGCAAGACGATCCAAGTGAACCACTTTCTGACGCGAATGAGGAGATCTTCGGATTCTATAAACAACATCATTTATCCGGTTAACCACTAAGTAAGGGCCTTCCCAATTTCTTTGTAGCTTTGGACATCGTCCTTTCTGTCTTCGAGGTTGAAAAAGCCAAACAGAATCTCCAGGATTAAATTTTAAATCTCTGGCTCGAATATCATAACGAGTTTTCAATTTATCCGAAGCCATAGAAATTCTATTCCTAGCAAAGTGATGAATTTCTTCTGAACGTTGTTGTAATAAAAAGGCATAATCTGTTTGATGCTGTCTTTGCACAGGAACAGGGCCTTTCTCTAAATCTGACGGAAGTCGAAGATTTCTTCCAGTAAGCATGAGGGCTGGCGTCTGTTTCGTCGTCTCATGAATCGCAGATATGTAAGATAAGAGGAAGAAAGGGATCCAGGAGTCCCAGTCTCTCTGATTCTGTTCTACGAAGGACGACAAATATTGTAGCAAAGTCCGATTCAGACGCTCTATCATGCCGTCAGATTGCGGATGCAAAGGAGTTGTACGAGTTTTTCTAACCCCTAAAATCTGAGTAACCTCTTTCATTAAGGTTGACTCAAAATTTCGGCCTTGATCAGTATGAAGTTCTAGAGGAACTCCGTGTCTACAAATAAATTCTTTAACGAATGCCTGTGCTACAGTAGAGGCTTCTTGATCAGCGAGAGGAACCACTTCAGGCCACTTAGTAAAATAATCAGTAATAACCAAAGCCTATTTATTTCCAGAATGGGTTATCGGGAGAGGTCCAAGAATATCCATTGCTATCCTTTCAAATGGAGCTCCCACGTTGTAAATTTGAAGAGAGCTTTGTCCCTTCGCTCGAGGTCCTTTCTTTGCCGTGCAGATTCGACATCTTCGACACCAATCTTCAATGTCCATCCGGCAACGGGGCCAAAAGTAGAAGTTGCGAATTCTGCCCAGAGTTTTATTTGACGCGAAGTGTCCGCCTGCAGGAGAATCATGATAAAGAGCAAGAATCTCTGGAACTCGTGACCTGGGAACCAAAAGTTGCCACCTGATTTCTTTCAAGTCTGCAGATTCCCATTTTCGGTATAAAATTCCATCAATTAAAAGAATAGAGTCCCATTGAGCCCAATAAATTTTCAAATCTGGCTCGGCTAAAGATATGTCCTGCCAGTCTGGGCGAATTTCTGCTTCTTTCCAAGACTTCACTTGATTCAAACTGTCATCTTCCTGTTGCGATTTTCTCCATTCCTCCTGGTCATTTTTGAAAGAAATCTTCCGTATTATAAGAGAGGGGTCACGATTTTTCTCTAATCGTGCACACTGTTTACACTCTGGCATTTCCTCGCAGGGTCTTCGAGAGAGAGCATCGGCGTTTCCATGATGAATTCCTGCTCGATGACGAATATCAAAATCGTACTCACCGAGCCTTTCTAACCATCTAGCTACCTGACCTTCGGGAGATTTAAACGAAAGTAGCCACCTGAGAGAAGCATGATCTGTACGTATCAAAAATTTCCTGCCGTACAAATAATGGTGAAAATGTACTACGGTCTTAACAACAGCTAAAAGCTCTCTACGAGTGACACAATAATTCCTCTCGGTTTTACTCAAAACTCTGCTGAAATAGCTTATCACTCTCTCTTGACCTCCCTGAATTTGTGACAGAACCCCGCCTATTCCTGAAAGAGATGCATCCGTATCTAAAATAAAAGGAATTTCGACCTCTGGATAAGCTAAAATCGGCGAAGAAATAAGATTTTCTTTTAATTTCTTAAAAGCCTCTTCGCATTCCGAGGTCCAGTCAAAAGGAATCTTGATTCCGGTCAAGTGATGGAGAGGTTTAGCTATACTAGCGAAACCTTTTACAAATCTCCTGTAATACGTACAAAGGCCTAAAAAGCTTTGAATTTGTTCTTTATTCTTAGGTGTCGGCCAAGAAGAAACCTTCTCTATTTTAGATGGGTCGGTCTTCACACCTTGTGCTGAAACGATATGTCCGAGGAAGCCTACTTCTTTTTGGAACAGATGACATTTTTTCGGGCTCATTTTCAGACCTGCTTGCTTCAGCCTAGCGAAAACTTGTCTGAGATTTTGAACTTCTTCTTCAAAGTTCTTGCCAAAAACGATTATATCGTCTAAATAAACGAGGAATATTTTGCCAGTGAGCCCGTGGAGAACAGCCTCCATCATTCGTTCAAAGGTAGCCGGGGCATTACTCAAACCAAACGGCATAACCTTGAACTGCCATAATCCTCCTAAACCCGTAACAAAAGCTGTTTTTTCTTTATCTAGAGGATCCATTTCGACCTGCCAGTATCCGCTCTGAAGATCTATGGTGCTGAACCAAGTTGCACCAGCTATCAGGTCGAGTGTCTCGTCGATTCTGGGTAGAGGGTAAGAATCTTTCTTCGTTATATCGTTCAGCTTCCTGTAATCGATACAAAATTGTTTGGATCCGTCCTTTTTGTTAACAAGGACGATTGGTGAGGCCCAGGGACTAGACGATGGTTCAATAACATCGTTCTTTAGCATGTCTTCCACAAGCTTCTTAACCTCTTCTCGGGCGTTGAGAGCGAGTCTTCGAGGAGCTTGTTTTATTGGTGAACTCTCTCCGACGTCAATCTTGTGCTTGACAGAAGTACATCGGCCCTTATCACCACTATCTTTGGCGAAAGAATCTATAAATTCTAGCAAAAGAGATTTAAACGATTCTACCTGAGCTGAATTTAACGAAATCGAAGATTTCTCAACAAGGCTCTGTAAATGTGAACGGAAACGTTGTTGCAAATCATCCTCCGAAAGTTCTATTTCTCTAATTCTAGGAGGAGTCCAATAAATTCCATTTCTATTTGTACAAAGAGTTATTTCGCGATTGTTTGAAGCTAGTGAATTTCTCTTAGTCGAGATAACACAGTTATGAGCTGTAAGAAAGTCTATTCCCAAAATACCTTCATCCTCTATATCTGCTATAAAAACCTTATGTGGAGAGTCGATACACCCAAAAAGTTTAATTTGGACAGTAGCCTGTCTCAAAACCGGGGTCGTCTCTCCAGTGGCTGTTCGCAGAGAAAAAGAGGGAACAATCTGGTCATCGGATTTAAAGAGATCCGATCGAACTACGGTTACTTCCGCGCCCGTGTCTATTACCCACAGACAATCGACGCCATTTACAGTACCGCGCGCGTAAAGACCAGACTGTCGTAGACTTCTAATTAAAAATTGCTCTCTAAGAGGGCTTTCACTTCTAACAATCTGCGATGATTTTCGCCCTGACAAATCATCTAGAATTAGTTTTTTGAGTAAGTTCCTGTTGAAGAACTTGATTGAGGATTTGCTTCCCCTATTTCTATACTTTTCTTACGCCAGTTAAAAGAGTTTGAATTCGAGCCTTGCATTGTTTCTCTACTATTCTTTTTAAGTAAAAAGCAATGATTAGCATCATGACCTATTTTATGACAAAATAAACAGGTCAAGCCGGTTTGACTCGTCATGACCGCGTTGTTATTTACACGCTTGTTTTGTTGGTTTTGAAAAGAACCTCGATTTCTTGGTTTAAAATTATTATTGATATTTTTATTTCTATAATTTTGAGGTTTTGATTCCTCCGAGTGTTCAAAACTTCGTCTTTTTGAGGTGTTTTCGGATACCTCAATCCGACGAAGCTTGTTCGGCCCAAAATATTGTCTCCTCATTGCCTCCACCTCGAGGGCTTTGGCCGTTGCCTCCCGCAGAGAAGTGAGGCCCGACGTTCCAACGGCCATTTTAATCTCTGGATCATTAATCGCATTCAAGAAAGCTTGTGTTGCTAATAAATTACGAGACGGCTCGTGATCTGGCAAAGCTATACGAGAAAGCCGTTCAATATCTTGACTAAGAGACGCGAGGTCTTCGTCTCGTCCCTGTCTTCTTGTCTGTAATTGTGCCGTATACAGTTTCGTCAAGTGGTCATTTCCATATCTCAATTTGAGTGCAGAACTAAGTTTCTCATAATCGGAAATTTCTTTCTCAGACAATGCCGTTAAAACATTCAAAGCCGGCGTTCGAAGACAAGAGGCAAGACTGTGGGCCCTCATGGCGGAGTCCCACTGATAAGTTTAGCAATCGTATTAAACTGACGTTCATAAACTGCCCATGGAATCTTTCCGTCAAAAATTGGCGGTTTTAAAGGATAAAGAGGTTTCTGGTTAATCTGAGAAGGAACCTCAGGAAGTCTCGAATTATTTAATTGATTAAAATGAGAACATTGAGGCCGAACCTGAGTCAAAGACTCGGAAAAACCAGCCTCATTATTTACTCTCGTTCTACTAATTGGAGATTCATCTACTCTCCTAATAAAAGGCACAGACCTTGATTCAGGAACATCCTGGAATCGACCTGGATGTTGAACCTCCTGAACAATAGGAACGGGAACAGGAGAGGGAACAGGCGAGGGAACAGGAGAGGGAAGCGGAGTAACAACTCTGGAACCCTGCGGTGTTACATCTGGTCCCCCAGTGCCACTCATTTGATGAACGAACTGAAGAGCCGCCACAGTTGTCCGGAGTAGTTCGTGAAGACTAGTCTCGGAACGCTCTTGAGCTTCTCTGTCTAGCCTCCGCTGCTTCGACTGAGAGGCAAGCTCCCTTTCTCGCTGTTCTCGTTGCTCTTGAAGCAACTGGACAAGTTGTTGTTGTTGTTGTCTTGCCGCTTCTTGTTGTTGTCTAGCCGTATCCAGAAGCTGCCGTTGATAACGTTCAGCGGCTTCTTGTTGTTGGCTCATAATTTTTAGTAGGTCGATTTGTGAAACTGAGACCATCGTAGGGACAGGTAAAGAGTCCACTGAAGGTGCACAAATAGACTCGGGAAGCCGCGGATTTTCGGTGATAGCATGTTCTTCACCGCCACTTTCCCGACGACGAGAGCGTGTTAAACGACCGCTACTCATAGTTTATTTCACTATTTTACGCACTGAATTAACTCGATTAATAAGAACTCAAGATCCCGCTTCTGACACCAATTGTAACGTTTTTAGGCGTTACGTTAATAAAATATGGATCCGCGAGTTTACTTATTATCGAATCAAAAGAAATCAAGAGCGTATATAGAATATCGTGAAAAATGCTTTTAATGCAAGATACGTGTTTCTCATTTAAAGTCTGAAACAAGACTGTTTTTACAATGATATCGGTTGGCGCAGCAACCTTATTCTTTTCAAAGACATAAGAGGTTTATAAACTTCTTTTATCTATGCTGACTACTAGATCATTAAAGAGGGGGCAAAACGGGTGATTTCACCCTTTGTAACAATATATATGATGTATTTGTATTCGACCACCCTCGTGAATTCTAGAGTGCCAGTTATTTTTCGCGTATTACGGAATAGCCGCTTTGTATATCTCACGTATTGTGCAACTTTGTTTGCAGTAACAAAAGCCATCTAGTGGCAGTATTGTGAAGTGCACAATATGGTATGGCCATATTTCCACCCGATGAAAACCATATTGTTTCAGAATACAGTGTGTCACGTCCAGCATACCATTTCTCTCTAATTTTTCATACTCGCTAACTTTCCTACAGTTCTTATATGAATCTCATGGTCTCTGTGGTGTCCTCTTATCTCTACCTAGTCTCGCGCCATTCACTATCGCGCTTACTTATCTAATTCTATTCCCTTCCTTAAGCATCTTCACACCTTTTCTGCACCCCGTACGTTTCAAGTCTCTAGTGACACTCCTATTCTAACTCTCGACAACTTCACATCTAGACTATCAGCTTCTTGAAATAAATATATAAGTAAGACATAGCTTCATACAGTACACTTCGTTTCTTATTCAATCCTCATACTGATTTCCGGTTGACCTGGAACGTAAAAGTGAAGCCAATCGGTTTACTCCTACCGCTCAGGAGTAAACTCCACTCATGGACGTAACAAGTGTCATATGTAGCGTATCTCGTTGCCAAGTAGCACTGTCATGTAATTTACTAAATAGTTTACTAAATGGAACATCTTTGCGAGGATGATGTAGATTCGAGTTCACGTCTACGTCAGTGCTGATCGAATCAGAAACTTCGCTGCCTCCTCCAGCACGAGTTGATTCGATATATGGCTTCGATATATAGCAACTTGGGCCGAATCGTGGCTATGGGGCTTTACAGCATAGCAGCCATGTGAATCCCGCACAAACTCTATCTGGCTCTACTCACCAAATGCCACATGGCAGCGCGAGATGCCAAGTAAGATTCAGATACGGCTACCACAAATGACGCCGTTCAAACCTCATGTAGCCTTAAAAGGCGGGAATCAGGTAAATGCTGGGTAAATTCACCATAACGCATTGGCAACTAGGCGCACCAAAAAGCCACATGGCAGAGTAAGGTACTGGTCAGGTAGAAACCACATTGAGTTGTGACATAGTAATGCCGGCTAGGCTGAATTAGGCGACGTGAAATGCGCAACTTAAATCTATGTGGGCCGGACATGTGATTTCTACCAGGAAACAATGTCGAAAGGCTAGGCGGGCTAGCCGGCATATCGCCATGTCGGAAAACGATGTTGTAGCTGTATGGTAGCCAGGTTGTTCTTGGACATTGAGCTCCAATTTAGCCCACTGATATGAATGCTACGCTAAAGCCAGATGGCCTTCTTACCCTGGACCTTCAAATGATTAAGCATCCAAAAGTAACTGCCCAAGAATTTCCCTCTTGTTTTTTGACTAGGTAATACGTAGCTTTTCCGGATATTATATATATTATATTTTCGAAGACTGCTGGGCGTGCGTAAAGTGCCCCATTTACAATCAGAGCGGTAAACCGACGTTGGTATACGCAGATAACCAAAGTCCCTGATTTTACAAACTAAGACGTTCTTACCGCAGGCACGCTTTCAAATTACTTAATCTTACATACTGTGTCATTGAGCGTACGTTACTTATCTGCAAGTTCACGCGCTATCAATGGCACTTTCTAATAACTGGGAAGGCGATAATAATCGTAAGAAATCCTTAGTCTTATACAAGTAAGACTTATAGCGGAATTTTCAACAAACTAGTCTGGTATTCGTGTTCATAGAATTTTATCAATTTCCGCATTTATTATGCAACATGTAGTTTAAGCTACAAATATATAACTCCACTAGCATTTATAGCACTATCTACATAAGTAGTTGCTAACATATAATTTTTGGATTTTTCTTTTCTTTTATTTCGTTTTAATAAATTACCCTGATAATGGCTGGCAGAACCCATGCCGAAACGTCGCACATTGCAGAAATGCAAAACAAAGCACTTTTTTTTGTGACCTTCCCCGACGAATTTAATCCTCTAATTAATTCTTGGGACACGAATCTCAACTCATATGAGGAGTTGCCATAAGATATTTCATTTCATCAGCTAACTTGAAAAGTGAATAGCGAAATATAATTGATTTTCGTCAAGCAGCTAATTCATATTTCTTTATCAAATAGGAAAGTAGCATTAACAATAAGTCAAAAGATTAAGTATTGTGAGAAGTGCACATTACTTGTTCTGCTCGGATAACTGGGAGCACCTTTTTACGGCCACACCATCCATTAGTGTTGTTAGGAAAAGAAATGTCATTCACATTATGAGAAATTTTCGTTTAATGATTACTTTTTTAATATTCTCACTATACATATATATATATATATATATATATATATATATATATATATATATATGTATATATATATATATATATTCTGTAATCTTACAACATTGGTAAATACTTCTCGGCCTGGCGTTAATTTTGGTGCAAACCACACGTAGCAAATGATTTTTCGTACGCTGGTACTTGCAATTGATTCGAAATCAGGGTGTGGATTTTTATTGCAATCTTTTTCACCGTGATGTCCGTGACTGCCATATGACAGTCAAAGCATTCGATAAATTTTGGGTGAAATTCTTCACTTGCCGATATAAATAAATGTCACAGGGTTGGTATAGTGTAGTGCAATTCGGTAGGATGGCTTATAAAGTCCATGTCGATGTGTTATTTTCGTCATGAAATTTTCTATCGTACAGTGACGGCTCCCTTCGTCCAACCAAAAAGTAGAGTATAAATAGAAACGGCCGTGCCTTTACGTATGGCTTGAGAATTTTTTCGAAAAAAGGATCATAGGCTTCACTGGTGAGTTTTTTAAATATCGATGTCGTTAGGTACACATTTGGTGTCTATACAGTAATATTCATTCATGCTGATTTCTAATTCTTCTTTCAGACACGTTGGAAATTCGATCAGAATTGCATCGTTTTTCGCCGCTATTGCCCCATCGTCCACAGAGATTGCCAATATCAGCTTGTTATCTTTCGTGATAAAACATGCATGGATCTGCTTCCGTTGCCTTCATCTCGAATTTTCCTAGTATAGAAGTAAATTGTTTGTTCCAGCACCTGGGTGTTTTCTTGTTTCAGTCTATACAGACTCCTTTTTAACATACATACTTCATTAAGGTCATTTTCAAAACCATCTGGTTGTTGCACATAAATCTTTTCTTCTAAAGTTGTAAAGTAAAAAAATGCAGTTTTCACATGAAATTGTGTCACTTTCAGCTTCCGAGATGTTACGAATGATAAAACGATTCCTATAGAGTTACACCTCACAACCGGGTTGAATATCTCCATATAGTCCTGTCGTGGCTTCTGGTTCTCCTTCACAACCAGTCTTCCTTTGTGTCTGTCAAGTTCTCCATTTGGTTTTAATTTAATCTTGCAGATCTATCGATTCTTCAGCATTTTCGTATGTGGTGGAGGTGGGTCTAGTATCCATGTTTCATTCTGGTTATGTGCTTCTATTTCCTCCGCCGTAGCCTCATTCTATTCCTTGTATTCTTTACTAGCGATCGCCCCCTTGTAAACAGAAGGCTCTCCGCAGTAAGCTAGGAACAGAGAATCAGTTTTAAAGTTGCCATAATTCTGTGATACGCGTAATCTCTCTCTCTCTCTCTCTCTCTCTCTCTCTCTCTCTCTCTCTCTCTCTCTCTCTCTCTCTCTCTCTCTCTCTCTCTCTCTCTCTCTCTCTCTCTCTCTCTCTCTCTCTCTCTCTCTCTCTCTCTCTCTCTCTCTCTCTCTCTCTCTCTCTCTCTCTCTCTCTCTCTCTCTCTCTCTCTCTCTCTCTCTATCTCTCTATCTCTCTATCTCTCTATCTCTCTCTCTATCTCTCTCTCTCTCTCTCTCTCTTAGTCGAGGGAGTTGAGTTGGTTCTTCTTGAGTTGCATCTTCGAGATCATTGTAGTTTGAAGAGCCCAAATCGTGTCCTAATTTATCCTCACTCTCTTCTTTTTCGTTTTCTTCGCCCTCTTCTTCTTTGTTCTCTTCGTTTCTTTGGTTTCCTTCTGGATCCTTTATGTCCATCAACTCCCACTGTTTTTCTGTTTGGTCTCTTCACCATTTGACAAACTTTTTTTATTTTTAAAGATCAAGCTTGCGAGTGTCTATCCTTCTGGTTTTGGCGAAGTATACTTTATATCCTTTTATACACTCATCGTATTCTACAAATGTTCCAGGTCTCGCCTTGGTATCACATTTTCTTCTGATTTCCTTACAGATGTCGACGTCGACTTCTGTTTCAAACATCATAAGGAATTTTATACATATTTCTTTGTTGAACTATAGCTTATAAAGAGTTTTCTCTGCTGTTTTGCTTTTTCCTGACCTCTTCGGTACAAAGGTTACGGCGTTTACCATTTCTGCCCACAATCAGTTTGGTCAACTTTTTCCTTGCAGGTGTTATGTCGGTGAAGAGGGTTTATTCCCGAGCGGTAGAAATAAACAGGTTCGGCTTCGCATTTACGTACAAGGACAACTGGAAGCTAGAATGAAGGTTGCATAACCTTGGGTTTGTTGAATATATCAATTAGATGTTTATTGCGAAGAAGTTGAGATAGCGGTAGGAATGAAGTGTGCTGTACGAAAGCTATATGTATAAGAGGTCTGGATGTGATTTTGTTGAGAGTTAGAATACGAGTGTCTTCAGAGATAAAACGTACTGGTGCAGGAAAGGTGTGAGAATGAAGAAGGAAGGGAATGGAATTAGCTGAGTGAGGATGATAGAGATAAGAGGAAAGGACAGAGACTATGATATTAATATAATAAATTTGGGAGAGTTAGCGAGTAGGAAAAATAGACGGGTGGTGGTACGCCAGACGTAATACCCCCCTCATCAGAGGAAGCATATCGCTAGATATAATCCCGAATATGGAAAGCAAGAAGGTGGAAATGTTATATAACAGCAGTGAAACATGATTTCAAATTAAATGTGCTTAAAATTAGTTTTACAATTTTACTTAATATAGGTAGTGTACGGTATTGATAATCTGAATATAATATGTTGAGATCCCGAATAAATAACGTAATTCGAAATATGACAATGGTAATTGGCGAGTAATTGGTCAACGACATATATGGATATAATAGTGGGTGTATGCTTACAAGTATGTAGTCGCAGTGTGAATTTAGTTTGAATATAAATCGAAGTGTTTAACAACATGAGTTGGATATTCGATGATAAGTGGTCGTAATAGTAAGTTTATGTTTGCGATAGTATGGTTTCAATTCTGGATTGCGTCTGAGCGTAAGGCATGTAGTTATAATAATATGGTTACAGAATATTGTTTGAAGTCAGGCGCTTAGCGTTAATGCACATTGAAGCGGGTTAGTGTACTTAATATTAATTAACAATGTTTTCTTTGATTTGCTAAGTCGCAAGTATTATTATTATCACCGTTGTTGTTTTCATTATTGAGGCAGTTGGTTTATCGCGTTTAAATTAACTAGTTGGCGAGATAGTCACGTCTGAGTGATAGCGATACTGTACGGGTCGACTATAATGATGTCTTTATTACGACGTTTTGGCAGGACCCCGCCTGCCATCATCAGGTTTCTTAAAAATTAAAAAAAATAAAACAAAAAATGATATATATATAAATTTCACAGAAATAAATTTAACAATTAACACTTTCAATTAAAATTACTATACATAAATGCCTCTAATCAATTATTATTGGTTGTCATACGATAATCAAATATTACACACTCACATTTTTAGACATTGCTTAGCTTACTAGTTGTTGCTTACATGGTGTTTCAGAAGAAAGTGACTATCCGTCTGTCATTCCGACCCCCTTAATGTTAATTATAACAACAATGATCTAATGTCATACATTTGTATAGATGGTTATTGTTAAGCTGGCACTTTGTTTATATGACCTTTCAGGGGTTACTCCCCTGTAGTCTCTTTTTCCTTCCCCCTTCTGCATTATCAGCGCTATCCATCCGTCCCTACATTCTTCAGGCCAACCCGCTCCCATCCATACTCTATTACATGTTTTCCACACCCACTGCTCCATTTCCCCCCCCCCCCCCCCCCCCATATCTCGATACCTCACTAACTATTCCATCCCCTCCCGGTGCCTTTCCATCCCTCAACTTTTCTATCGCCTTTCTCATCTCTTCCCCCTGTAGCTCCTCTTCCCCGTCACCCTCTCTGCTTGCTATCCCCCCGCCTTCTACTAGCCTCCTCTTCACTCCCCCTAACAATCCCATGAAATAGTCCCTCCACTCCTCCTCATCTATTGCCTCATTCACCCTCTTCCACTTTTTTTCCCTATTTACTATTTCCCATACCTTACTTTCTGTCTTTGCTTCTGCTGCTTCTTTTATGAAACTCTCATTTTCTTTCCTTTTCTTTTCCACACATAATCTATTATATTCCCTTCTTTCCTTTCTATATTTTTTCTCCCTCTCCCTCCTTCTTTCTCCGATTTCTTAAATTTCGCCTAACGTCTGCTTTCTTTCGCCTACATTTCTCATCCCGCCAACCCTTTTTCGCTTTACCCTCCCTACCTCCTGCTTCTACTGCTCGCCTAAACTCCCATAGCCTTTCCACTATCTTCTTATCTACTTCTGCTTTCCCTACCCCCTCCCATGTTAACTCTCTTCTAAACCTCTGCCTGCCCTCCTCTGTCCAGACCCCTTTACCAACTCCCCTTTCCCTTTTTTTCTTTCTTTTCCTAGACTCTGTGCCCTCCATCCACACTACCACTGGGTGGTGATCTGAATCCACTCTATTCTCAATCTCCAGCTCGTTTACCCTTCTCCTAGCCTCATTTCCTCCCATAGCATAATCTATGACCGTCTCTCCTGCCCCTCCCACATACGTAAATTCCCCCTCATCATCTCCCTCCTTATCCCCATTCATAACTGACCAGCCCATCTCTTCTAAAAATTGCAACAGCTACCTTACCTTCCGGGGTTATTTTCCTATCCTTTGACTTCCTATTTTTACTTTCCTCCTGTCTTTCCCCTCAACATCCTCCCCCCGCTTGCCCCGTCCAGGCATTTAAATCGCCCCGTTTAGGTATACCCCTATTACTATCCACTTTTCACCCCCTACACTTATTTTTCTCCTTGCCATCCCCTAGTTCTGCCTGCCCTCCCCCCCTTTTCACCAATTCCTTTCTTACTCCTGACAGCATTCCCCCCATTGCTCTTCGTTTCCTGTTTCTTCTCACAGCATTCTGCACTTCCCATTCATATCCTACTGGTAGCTTATTACTAATCTTTTCCCATCTTTTTTTTTCTATTCACGTTTCCATTAATAATATCACGTCCCACTCTCTTAGAGCCTTCCAGAAATCCTCATCCTTTTTCGCTAGCCCCGCTACATTCCAAAACCCCACTTTCCAGCCCTCACCCCCTTTTTCACTTACCCTCCTGTTTCCCCTCTTCCTCTGCACCGCTCTCGGCTTCCGCCCCTCCCCACTATCCATTCCTTCGCCTGCCTTGCCCCACTCCCCCCTGCCTGCCCCGCTATATTACCCTCTTGCCTTTCTTCGCTTACAATCCTGTCACTGTCACTTTCCGCGCTCCTCCGCATCCCCTCCTTTGCCCCTCCGCCCCGCTCCCTGCCCGACCCATCTCTGAGTACCTCTCCTATCTCATCCCATTTCCACATTTTCCCTTCTATCCTTATTTTCCCGTACCCTACTCTTACTCTGTTTCCTCTTCCCTCCTCGAGCGCTGCTATCCCCCTCAATTTCCATTTCATTTTTCTTTCTGCCCAGGTGAGGTTCTCCTCTATTCTTTCTTCCCTCCCTCTTAAAAGAAGTTTCTTTTCTATTACCTGCCTCCCTTGCTCCCTGCTCCCTAGCCTTGCTATCCATATCCCCTTCCCCCCCCCCCCCCCCCCTTTCGCGCCCACCTCCCAGATCTCTTTTATCTCGAACACTATCCCTATTACCTGCATAATATTTTGTAACCCTTCTTTTTCCTTTCCCTTCTCTATTTTGGCTTCTCTAACTACTATACTCCCCTTCCGCTCCTCCCTTTCTTTCCTCTCTAAAACCCACTCTACCTCTTTTACCCTATCCATTGCAATCTTTGCCACCCCTGCGTTCCCCTCCCCCTGTCACTTCTACGCGCATTCCATGCGCTCCCTCTCTATTTCTGTCAGTCTTTCTTTTACCTTTTTTATTGCCCCACCGCCCCACTTTTCTAATGCCTCTAGTCTTTTACCTATGCCCCTTATTGCTTCTTTCATTTCCCTCCTTTCCACTTCCCATTTCTCTTCCCTTCTATTCATTTCCCCTTTAATCTTTTTCAGTTCTTCCCGTAGTCCCCTTACCTGCCCTTCAACTTCTTCTAACCCTATCGTCAACTCTTCCCTAATCACCCTTAACAGGTCCTATATGCTTCCTCCTCGCCCTTGCCCTCTGGCAACCTTTGCACCCTCCTACTTTTCACAAAAACCCTTTCCCTTTCCTCTATCTCATCTACTTCTTTCTCCCTTTGTCCAACTACATCCTCCCGCATTCTCTTTCATAATTCTGTCACCATCATCACCGAGCCTGAACTGTGACTCCTTTCCCTGCCTAGCAGTGCTACCTTACCCGTTTCACCTTTCTTTCTCTCCTCTTCCACGCTCTTCGCCCCTTCTTTCTGACCGCCCGCCTCACTCATGCTACTTTTCTCTGCCAGTCCCTACCTTACCTGCCTGTCACTTACCTATCTCCACTCTAACTCCTTTCTTACTCCCTTAATGCCGCCCCCTTTTTTTCTCTACTACCGTTGCCCCTTGTCGTCACCTCGTTCTCTTGACCTACCCTCAAATCTTCCCGTTCTACCTTTACCTGCCCTTTCCTCTTTTCTCCCGCCCTCCTATTCCCCCTTACCGCCCCCCCCCCCCCCATCTGGCTCGGCCGCTCACCTTCCCCACTCTATAGCGTTCCCTACCCGCCCCTGCTATCCCACTTACTTTCCCTCTATTATTCCCACTCTGTCGCACACCTGTCACTCACATCCAACCGAAAACGGAAGTCTTATAGTCACTTCAGCAGCTAAAGTTAGCAGTCAAACGTGTTCAACTTTTTTTGAAATAAAATAATGCAGTTCAGTTTTCTCAACATGATGCTATAAAATAGTTGGGAGTTCTAGTTATTTCACCACATTTTGATTTTAATTTAAGAATACTTCTCTAATCAAACTTTCCATGTGGGTTTTTTAAAAAGTGCTTAAAATAAATTTACAAAGGTTGAAATTATAGACAAAAGACATATATGAGCCTTTATATGTTATAAAATAAATAAGGTTGGTGCGTCAACCAGTATTGTTGGACAAATCCGTCCAGCTTCTGACTTTCATCTAGCAACACGTATCGCCAATAAAAAAATTTTCCTCGATTGATTTACTTATGCCTGTTGGATCATTTTGTTACGCGCAAAGAAACCGTTTATTCTACGACGCTAACATCGTTACAATAATATTGCACTTTGAAAAAATTGGCCCAGTGGTCGGCCATAGACATTTTATCATGGAAATTATTCAAATGTTCACTCATCAAAACAGTACAGTAAAACCCGCATACATCGAACTCGCATATCGCTTACATCGAATTTTGTCCTTAATATTTCGGAATTTTCTGTTCATTTCATGTTGAAGTTTCATGATATAACGAACCCAGTTATATCGAAGACCCGGTTGTATTGCGTAGTTTCTCTAACATACTGGGTGAATTTTTCCCACATGTATCCGATTTTGACACCACCAACCATAAGAAATGTGTGAATAATAGAATATATGTTACTTCAATGCTTTATGCGAAACCAAACCAAACGCTTTTCATTTCGGAGAATTCCGTGAATGAGATTTCTCCTTCGACTTCTGGCTCGCAATTTACATATCATGTATCCACAAAGAAAGTGCGTACCTTATGTGCGTGCGTCAAGTCGTTCGAATTTTACTGGCCGACAGTTACCGCCTGATTGAGCAGCCAACGCAATACCAATTGCGACTGTCAGAAAATGTCCTTACGTTGTGTTGTTACGAAAAACAGTTCCTCGATTCGGAGCTTATCCGAAGTAAAATAAATCAGGCACACATTAATCGTGTCAATCAAATCGTCGGACTACTTCGACGGTTAATTTATTACTGTAATCCGAAAATCATTATTAACAAAATACTTTACCAAAACTTCGCGCTTCCCTTGCGAACTCGGAAGAGGTTATGTTCGCCGTTCGCGAATTGATGCTACACGAGTGTAAATAAACGTGACGTGAACCGAATAATTCACCGTGAAGACTCATTCATTGTTAACTGAAAAATTTTAAATTGAAATTACACGATATACATCGGCTCACGGCATCGATTTTATTAAGTGAGAAAGGTGGAGGGTCATCTCTGTAACAAGTGAATTCAGTAAAAAGAAGCAGCAAATCGTACTTTTCGCTTAGAATTCGATCTGAATTCCATCAGGTAAGTGAAAATAAGTCTGCTTTGACGCACAAATATTTTATTCGAGGCATTTTGATAAAAAACGGTGCAGAGTTACATTTTATTATTCATTGTAGCGAAACGTAGCGACAAATTAATGTCTGATGTTGAATCCGACCAAAATAATGTTGTTGCCATCTCTTTAGGTACATGAAACAGTGATTGTTTGCTTCTCCCAGAAGACGGAGAGCTGTGGCTTGATAGTGCTTTACCTCCGAGTTCTCAACCTGACATTTGTCTTCACTCTTAAGAAAAACCACAGAAAACCTTGACAAGGTTGACTGCGCAGGATGGTTGCCACGAAAACCCTTGTTTTCCCTCGCCTCTATGTGGTCTGCCAATATTTGCCACTGCGATTTCGTCTAGCACTTCTTAACTGTCTGACTCATACTGCTAATTTATTCCTGCGGCCAAGAGCACATAGGTGAGTATTTTTCACTTGTCCAGTGACTGTGTTCCTGTGTAGTTTAAAATCAACTAACCTCCCATTTCAGCTTTTGTCGTTGAACAGTGTCGGATAGCTACTCAGTATGCGTTTTTCAAGTTTGTTCATGGGTTCTTGAAATTTCTGCAATTTCACAAATTACCCTTTATTGTTAAAACCAGTCGGTGAAATTTTGTTTCTGATTTTCTGCACCATGTTCATCGAAGGGATCTGAACCTCATGAGGTATTTTGTACTATCCTTGAAATGCCTACTACTTGTGGCAATGCTACCGTTTTCAAATATTGTACGATTGAACAGGTTCTCCACTAAACTTTTGATTCAAAGCTCTTTGACTACAAATCAAATTCCCTAACATTTTGTTTTTCCCTGATATTTTCAAGATTTACCTGCTTGCAGGTCAAGAAGACACCCCGTCAAAACAGCAATGTAGTTATCTTGTACTAAGGGAGTCTAAAAGAACAAAGTTACAATAAAAAGAGCAGTGGTTCTGGTTCTTTGAAGATGCTGAATTCAGGTATCCAAGAACAAAGGATTCCATATTATTATTAGAAGATGATTCGTGTGATGCCTTCATGCCATTATCTCTCTATCTAATAAAAAAATTTCAAACAAATGAACGTAGAAAAAGATTATAATAACAATAGTAAAAAAAATATTATAATAACAATAGTATACGCATGAAGTTGGCGGTGGGGTGAGATCCCGAAAACAAAACAAAAAGCATCTAGCAAACCCTTTGACAGCTGTCATCGGCTGTTTGTGACAGTCTTTGACAAATATCTTTATGGGTATCTGTTTTTGACGCGCGAAAAATGAACATGCAAACGAAAATTATCAAGATGATTCCCGACGGGAATTGTCTTTTTCGCACGTTGGCATATTGTGTATACGGCACTCAAGATCGACACGCAGAGGTGAGACTGAGTACCGTTTCAAATATAGTGGATAATTGGTCTACATTTGCCGGCTTTATTACAGGTAATGAATCAAACGGTGCTGTGATTAGGTCACCTGGTGATTACAAATCACATATGAATAAAAATGCAATATATGCAGCTGCGGACATTTTTAAGATATGCTTAATCGTGTATCGCGAAGAACAAATTCATCCACACGGAATCGGATCACAAAATGGAAAACAATTCTCGCTACTCTTCACCGGCGACGGAGACAGTAGACACTTTGATGTCTTGCAGAACCAAAATAAAATTCAGATAGTGAGTAATAAGTATGGAAAGTAACAATCAAATAATAGTAAATCTAAATATATCACCAAACAGTCAAAAGGACAGCCAGGATTTACGATGACAATGGAGAAAGGAGGAGTTAAGAGCAGCAGACAAGGCGATGAAGATGGTGGATGGTCGGAAGTATCACAAAAGAAAGAGGAAAATAAAATTGTAAGTGCGAAGAACCAAATAAGCCATGGAATAATATCCATCAAATATTCGTATAACCAGGTAAGAGGACGACCAGGATCGATGTTGACCACAAGAGAAAGAGGTGTTTTGCAGAATGAACAGCAACGCGAAGATCGAAATTTTTCATCAATCAATGAGATTCGAAGTCAACTTCGAACTAAATATAAAGTGAAAAATGTTAAATAAATTTATTTGAATAAACAAAAAATTGATATCAATTATTTGTACTTATAAACCAGACGCAGTAGACTCTATATCTCTATACGTAGATATACGTAAAAAAAATCTGAAAATAAGAACTATAGCAAAATAAGTCGCCGAAAGCAATTGGGGTTGCATGGCATCGGGAGTTTTGTACATGAGAGTGGATTCGTTTACCAAAATAATCTGAGCAGGCCTGCATAGGGAGCCAATAGCAATGTCGGGTTGATCGGAAACAACCGACTAGACAATGGATAAGGAAATAGTGAGGCGCGAAGCGCCGAACAACGAGGCGCGTAGCGCCGAGATGAGGTTGGCGCGCGAAGCGCGCAGGGGCGAAGCCCCTAGTTCTTGTAAAAAGATAAAGTGCTATAAAGTGTATTTAGAATACTGAGAAATATTAATATTGCAGAAAATGCAGTGATAATACAAAAATAAATGGCGCCGTTGAAATAAAGTCATTTGAATGTGGTATTTCTGAAGTAAGTCGAGTCTGTTCTATGGTTACTAAATTCTACTGTCGGTATTTGCGGACAATCACAAGACCAATTTCTCGTAAACTTTACAATTAGATATAATTTAAACAATTTAACTTACCGTTTTCAAACTTCTGGCTGATTTGTAGGGTCCGACGAAGCTTGCGATGGTTCCACTGTGCAATGTACCTAAAGAGATGGCAACAACATTATTTTGGTCGGATTCAACATCAAACAATAATCTGTCTCTACGTTTCGCTACAACGAATAATAAAATGTAACTCTCTACCGTTTTTTTATTAAAATGCCTTGAATAAAATATTTGCATATTGCAGCAGACTTATTTTCACTTACCTGATGGAATTCAGATCGAGTTCTAAGTGAAAAGTACGATTTGCTGCTTCTTTTTACTGAATTCGCTTGTTACAGAGATGACCCTCCACCTTTCTCACTTAATAAAATCGATGCCGTGAGCCGATGTATATCGTGTAATTTCAATTTAAAATTTTTCAGTTAACAATGAATGAGTCTTCACGGTGAATTATTTGGTTCACGTCACGTTTATTTACACTCGTGTAGCATCAATTCGCGAACGGCGAACATAACCTCTTCCGAGTTCGCAAGGGAAGCGCGAAGTTTTGGTAAAGTATTTTGTTAATAATGATTTTCGGATTACAGTAATAAATTAACCATTGAAGTAATCCAACGAATTGGTTGACACGGTTAACGTGTGTCTGATTTATTTTACTTCAGATCAGCTCCGAATCGACGAACTATTTTTCGTAACAACACAACGTAGGGACGTTTTCTGACAGTCGCGATTGGCATTGCGTCGGCTGCTCAATCAGGCGGTAGCTGTCAGTCAATAAAGTTCAAACTACTTAACATACGCGCATAAGGTACGCACTTTCCTCATGGACGTACGGTATAGAATGTATCGAATACTGAATCAAAATACATACATTAAGGTGGTCCTTATATAGGGCTCGGACGAATTTTTCATCATTCGCTCCCTGAATCGGCTCTAAATATTTCAAAAACAATTCCCTAATATCTTCTTATTTTCATCCAAACTCTAATCCCTGCCCGTGGGATAATGGATTTCCCCTTTTAAAGTAGATGTGTTTTGGCTAAATAATAATAATAATAATCACTGCAGTTTCCCCCCATATCCGGTAGAGTATGTCCCCATGAGTCTACAGAAGATTTGTGCGGGGCAAGGGAAGGGATGGGTTAGTGACCATCATTATGCGGCCGCAGCCGTCTTAAGATGTTCAATAGAAATAGAGTATATATTCTCAGTATATATTTTATTGTCGGAGAAATAATTTTGAAAAAAATCTGTAACTGTAAGATTTTAGTAGGGCTATTATTGATACTACTGACAATGAGTGGTAAAAAATTCACGTCATTGTAGCAAGCAATCTAGACGCATTGTCCAGCCTCCAAATCTGATTTTTTTTCGTTTATTGGGGTTGCAATTCGTCTTTATTGCCTGATACGATTATGTGAATTTTTATCAGATAATAGCACCAATGCCCACTCAATTCTCGCAGTTACAAATTAAAAAATCAGTACTCTTACAATCAAATACACACTGAGAATATGGTCGAAACGCGTGCATTGTAAATAGGGAATTCCACCCTCTCACAAGCAGGGTTTAGAGTTCAGACAGAAATCTGAGAAAATTAGGGAATAATTCTTGAATTATTTTGAGTGGCTTTGAAAAATAATTTTCGAATGATAAAAAATTCATCCAAGCCCTAAATAAAGACCACTCTAACGTATACTCTGTTCCATGAGAGACCGACACAGCTTCGCACAGGATCGGGTGGTGCGTGGGTCCACTAGGGATAGCGGAGCTCAGTACTCAGTGTTGTATTCACGATCTTGTATACAGGTCGGCCCACTTGGAGGCAAAGACGTACCGTTACAGCAGCCAATTAATACAAGAGTTTTCCGCATAAGCGTTAGTATCGCGAAAGCCATACTCTGGACGTGTCCTTGTCGCACCTGGCTTTCCCGATACTAGCACTTGCGGACAATAATGGTATCCGTAATAGAGTTCGTCGCTGAGGCACATTGGAGACTATGTATCTGTAAGATCTGTATATATGGCATGTTTAAGTGTGTATATTACACGAGTTATTTTAGCCTAATTAGAACGGACCCGGCCGTTCGTAATATTATGTGAAGAAGTCATATTAATTATTAGTGAGAAAAAATGCTAGAGAAGTGAATTCGAAAATGTTTTTGGTGAATTGAAAAATTAACGACGGAGCCAGGAATCGAACCTGGTATCTAGAGAAGCTTTGCAGGAGACTTACTCCACTAGACCACTTAGCCGTTCTGACTACAATGTCTTTAATTTTTGTCATCGCCATATTCATTTTCAATATATCAGATCTGAAGTCGATATTCGAAGTTGTACTTTTGCATTTTGTAAATATCTTGATAAATACGCAATATATGAAAAAATCACAAGAGACTTTTTTCACGGTAAATTGAATATCATAAAAAAGATTGTTCACAACAACTCGAACACAACTCGTTGGTCGCGCGCCTTCCAACTCACGCGAGGCAACCAGCCTCGCACACTTTCCAATCACGCGACCCAGAAGAAAGTGTGACGTCACGCACGCCGCTCACGCCACCCACGCAGCCGAGCGCGTTGCGTAATCAACGAACGTGGTCTCCCGCTGCCAAAGACCAACCGAGGCTGGAATAAGAGACGGCCGATGAGACCGATCGGCAGGACACTTCGGGTTCAACTCGTCCTGACGTACCCAACAGACGCTGACGCTTCAACGCCACGCCGTTCCAGCTCATCAACGCTACGCCGACTTGACTGACGCTACAACGACTGTGACTGACTCTGCGACAGTTGACTGACTCCACGACAGACCGGACTACAAGACATTTGTATGACGGATCCCTTTTATCTGGCTTCGGCCAGCGAACAGACAAGAACAACTGCATCAAACCCGCCTGTCCCTTGGATTCTACATCCAATTGACATTCCATCACGACCACTGACCAGACCACCAGCCGTACTGCTTTCTTTATGGGATGTACGCAGAGCACGACTGACCTCTCCGAGCTATCACCGACGCATCCCAGCTCCAGTATCCCCGTTTCCTGAGCCGCAGCGTTCTTTTGTGTCAACTGTCACCCAGACGACAGATAGCGAGTGGGAGTCTCCGGTGAAAACAGCTGAGAACCGCCGTCCCCCAACGCCACCCAGCTCACCAGAGAGCCGATACACTCCTCCACCCAGGACTGTGACCGAACCCCCTCGACGACCGACATCCGCACTGAAGCCTCCACCGCATTGTTTTACCACAAAAACTATCCCATGTATCACTTGGCAACCATTACAATAACTGTATATATGTAAATAAAATAAATAATAAGTATAAATAAACTCAACACCACAACTCATCTTTGATTTCAAGCGACTCACACCTTCCACGCGGTTCGGTCGAACTACGAGCTATCAAATAGCGAACAAAGATCTTCTTAGACTTTGTGTCATACATGTATGTCATATTTTGGGAGATTTTTAGGAAAAAGTGAAAAAAAAGAAATGAAAACTCAATTGCGGCAGTTCTTATGCATAAGCTACGTGGCTCAAATTTTATGAGGTTATTTCTTGGGTCACAAACAGGTATTTTATCGGGTAGCGTTAAGAAAAATCCAAAATTTATTTTTTTGAAACACTAGGGGCTTCGCCCTTACGCGCTTCGCGCGCCAACCCCACCTCGGCGCTACGCGCCTCACTATTTTCTTATACGTTGTCTATTACACAGGTGAATTCATTTATGCTGATTTGATGACAGGTCCGCAACTGTTGATCGGTTGTTTTCGATCAACCCGACATTGCTATTGGCTTCCTATGCAGGTCTACTCAGATTGTTTTCATGAACGATTCCACTCACATGTACAAAACTCCAGATGCCATGCAACCCCAATTGCATTCGGCGACTTATTTTGCTATAGTTATTATTTTCAGATTTTTTTACGTATATCTACATATAGAGATATAGAGTCTACTGCGTCTGGTTTATGAGTACAAATAATTGATATCAATCTTTTTTTTTTTCAAATAAATTTATTTTACATTTTTCACTTTAAATTTAGTTCGAAGTTGACTTCGATTCTCATTGATTGATGAAAAATTTCGATCTTCTCCTTCGCTCGTCTGAGCTGAGAGTAGATTTAATTGTTTATTTGCGAGTTTTCCCGGAAACTTCTTTCGCCCGAGTCAGTTCCCGTTCTCGTGAGGAAGAATCGAACATTTCTTTAGAGCTCCTCAGAACTATTCATGGGGTTCATGAGGATTGGTTGATAAAACAAAACTTTTCTTCTTTATCAGCTCCCATCTTGGTTATTAATGCAGAAGCTACGACTGATCAAGTTTTTAAAGATTTTTGTACTTCCTTGACATGCGGAGGTTAACCTATACTTGCTGTATGAAGTAATAAACCTAATTAAGTGAAAGACAAAAAAAAGTGAAATAGATTTTCTTTATTGGAATAACACAAAGATTACATGAAATTGTGTTTCAAAATTTGCTTTCCTACAATCATTATTTTGTGCAGCTGGTCTTCATTTTGTAGGTTCGAGGCGGGGTGACGCTTAGACAAAATCGGGTTTTGGTCCTCTTGCCTGGTTATACCAATATTTGTTGGATATTATTCTATGGCTTATTTGGTTCTTCGCACTTGCAATTTTATTTTCCTTTTTCTTTTGTGATATTTCCGACCATCCACCATCTTCATCGCCTTGTCTGCTGATTGAAACTCCTCCTGTTTCCATTGCATCGTAATTCCTGGCTGTCCTTTTGACTGTTTGGTGATATATTTATATTTACTATCATTTGCTTGTTACTTTTGATACTTATTACTCACTATCTGAATTTCATTTTGGTTCTGCAAGACATCAAAGTGTCCACTGTGTCTGTCGCCGGTGAAGGATAGCGAGAATTGTCTTTCATCTTGGGATCCGATTCGGTGTGGATGAATTTGTTCTCCGCGATACACGATTAAACATATCTTAAAAATGTCCGTAGCTGCAGCTAATTCTGCTTCTCCCCTGTAAATTCCATTTTTATTCATATGTGATTTGTAATCACCAGGTGACCTAATCACAGCACCGTTTGACTCATTACCTGTAATAAAACCCGCAAATGTAGACCAATTATCCACTATATTTGAAACGGTACTCAGTCTCACTTCTGCGTGTCGATCTTGAGTGCCGTATATACAATACGCCAGCGCGCCAAAAAGATAATTCTCGTCGGGAATCATCTTGACGATTTTTATTTGCATGTTCATTTTTTACGTGTCAGAAACCGATACCTATAAAGATGTTTGTCAAAGACTGTCATAAGCAGCCGATGACAGCTGTCAAAGAAAGTTTTGTTTGCTAGATGCTTTTTGTTTTGTTTTCGGCATCTCACCCCACCGCTAACTTCGTGCGTATACTATTGTTATTATAATCTTTTTTATACTATTATTATTATAATTTTTTTACCTGTTCATTTGTACAGAACTTTTTTATTAGATAAAGAGACTAATATATATATGTCGAAGATGACGAAATAATGCAGTTGCCGTACATCGTTGTCTTATATTGTTCCGAGAGGCGGCTGTTTTCAAGAATAGGAACGAAGATTTAGTAACAAGCAAGCCCGGAATTGAATTGACGTGTCTATCTGTTTAGAGAGAAGGCAAAAAGATATGGATCATCGACGTGGGATCCGCGAATTAGTGATGAGAACGAGTGTGAATGAACCGAAAGAGATGTTGAGATGGAGAGAAATAATGAATACCGACAATTGAGATTTTTATTGGTTTCGATGAGGCGATACAAACCGTATCGCAAGAGAACGTTACAGAGAGTGATGATTTACAGAGCGAGAGAAAACATAGATTATACACATACACGATTTCGAGATAGTAGACAATACATGAGATACAGCTGATAGCTTTTGAGTCGCGACACGGGCAAGAGGCGAGATTTGACGCAGAGACGGCAAGTAAACATTGCACGCGAGTGTGCGTACATGTGCGAGGACGATTTTGAGTGTCGCGAGACACACATTCAACTATTCGATACTTTGCCGAAACATACCGCCCGCTTCGCTATCGATAACGATCGCGAAATTGGATTATGCCGCCAGGCATGAGTTATTCATTCTTAGAGCCAATAATTGTCCTAAGAGGACACTGGAAGCACACACAATTTTACGATTGGACGTTTTAACACAGAGAATTTCGTTTTAACGGTTACAACGCGAACGAGACCGTCGGTTCCCGGATGCACTTCGATCACTCTCGCGAGGGGCCACACAGATGGAGGTAGATTTTCGTTTTTTACGAGAACAATGGATCCGATTTTGATGTTCCCGCGATGAGTCTGCCATTTCGAGAGGTTTTGGAAGGACTGAAGATACTCCGTACTCCACCGTTTCCAAAAATGCTCCAGCATTTGACGCGAGTGTTGCCAAGGCGATAGCCGTTGAACTGGCACCTCGATGAGTAACGGCTCAGGAATTGTGTACAATGCTGAGCCGACGAGAAAGTGTCCTGGAGTCAAGGCACTTGGATCCCGTGGATCGTCCGAGATAGCGCAAAGAGGTCGAGAATTGAGCGTGGCTTCTACTTGCGTGAGGAACGTCGCGAATTGCTCGAACGTTTGATTCGCATCTCCGATGACTCGTTTCAGGTGAAATTTGACCGATTTGACTCCGGCTTCCCATTTTCCACCGAAATGAGGCGCGGAGGAAGGATTGAACCGCCACTGGGTTCCGTGTGATGCGAGGATGTTTGCGATTTCTGAGAACTCCTTTGACGATGCAACGAGAAGACGGCGAAGTTCTGAGTCTGCGCCGACGAGATTCGTTCCACAATCGCTTGCGATCGAGGCACAAATTCCTCGTCGAGATGCGAAGCGTTTGTACGCCGCAATGAATGCCTCCGTCGTGTAGTCCGAAACTAGCTCGAGATGCACAGCCGAGGTCGCGAAGCAGATGAAGATAACGATATATCCCTTGCATGATTTCGCTCCTCTTCCGCGGGAGGCTCGAATCGAGAATGGACCAGCGTAGTCAACGCCAGAGTGAAGAAACGGCCTTGATTGCGTGACTCGAGACTGAGGGAGTTGGCCCATCTGTTGGCTGCTGAGAGTGGCGCGATGACGCGCACAAGGAACGCAACGATGTATGAACATGCGGATCGGTACTCTTCCTCCCAGGATCCAGTACCGCTGTCGGATTGTGGCGAGAGTGAGTTGCGGACCTCCGTGGAGCGTCAACCGATGATGATGATCGATGATCAATGTGGAGAAGGATGATTCGCGAGGCAAGATGAACGGGTGCTTTTCGTCATACGAAAGCAATGAGTGATTCAGTCGACCACCGACTCTGAGGAATCCGTTCGAATCGATGAACGGCGTGAGTCGCGATAGTGGATGACTTCGAGTGAGACATGAGCTTGTCTCGATTTGGCGAATTTCTTCTGCGAAGTACGCCTGCTGGGTAACCTTGGTCCAAAACAGTTGGGCGTCGCTCAATTCAAGAGTAGAGATCGGTCCGACGGTGATAGACGTGTTTACGCGATTCGATGTCGTCTTCGCGAGGAACCGATTTGCTGCGCGTTTACACAATGATGTGACTTTGAGGAGAGTCGATAGTTTTGAGTAGCGATCGACGAGATCCCAGATTTGTAGCGGCTTAGCTGTTGCGATGTGCGTCGACAGCCCTTTTCTTTCCTCAAGATGAATGTTTTCTTCCGGTCGCGGAGATAAGGATGGCCAATTGACAGAAGGCTTCGAGAGCCAGGATGGTCCGAAGGTCCAAAGTTCTGATTTTTGGAGTTGCTCCGGAGATGCACCACGAGACGCAAGATCAGCGGGGTTTTCAGAACCCGAAATGTGATACCAACGAGCGCGCGCGAACTCTTGGATTGCCGTTACGCGATTACGAACGAATTCCTTCCACCGCGATGGGTGGCTTTTGATCCACGCGAGCGCGACTGTGGAATCCGTCGACAGATAAACCGGGGTGTTTTCGAAATTAAGAGTCTTTTCCACATGACACATCAACCGGACGAGAAGATTCGCAGCACAGAGTTCGAGAAGAGGAATTGTCACCTTCTTTAGCGGCGCTACTTTAGTTTTCGCGCACACTAGTGAAACGCGCACTTCGTGAGTGTTGATATACGTTCGCGCGTAGATCACTGCGCCTAATGCACTTTGAGAGGCGTCCGCGAAACCGTGGATCTCTATCCCGAGAGATGCTGAACTTAACCCGATCCATCGTGGGATGGATGGCTGAGATGCCTTGAAGATCTTGTAGAAACTCGATCCATCGCGAGGACAATGAAGCTGAGAGCGGCTTGTCCCAGTCGAAACCGAGTGCCCACAATTCCTGCATAAAGATTTTGGCTCTGATCGTGATCCGCGAGACCCATCCGAGAGGATCAAAGAGCTGCGCGGTTTGTGAGAGAACTTTTCGTTTCGTGAAATTGTCCCGAGTTTGATGAATTTGCGGACAGAGCGCAAACGCGTCGATGTCTGGTCTCCACGCAAGACCTAGAGCCCGAAAGAATGGACTTTGATCGAGATTCAGATGCATCGCGATCTCTTGATGGTTTCGAGAAATGTCAACGAGAGTTTCTGGGTGGCTTGAAGTCCACTTTTGAAGTTCAAAGCCGCCCGCCTTGAGCAATTGATTGAGTTCGTTGATTTTCTCGCGACCTTGATCAACGTCCTCTGCTCCTGAGAGGATGTCGTCGACGTACGTGTTCTCAAGAATGACGTGGCTCGCAAAGGGATACTGCTTACCTTCGCCCTGAACGAGTTGATGAAGAACACGGATCGCGAGATACGGAGCGCTTGCAAGACCATACGTTACCATAGCCAGTTCAATCGGTAGCTCTGGTTCTTCCCTCCAGAGGATTCGCTGAAAATCTTGGTCATCATTGTGGACCAAGATTTGTCGGTACATCTTGACGATGTCTGATGAGAACGCGACTGGATATTGTCGCCAGCGTAAGAGAACGTCCGCGAGGTCGGTTTGCACTTTTGGACCGACGAGAAGATTGTCATTGAGAGAGAGTCCGAGGTTGGTTCTTTGAGACCCGTTGAACACGACACGCAACTTTGTTGTGGAACTGCTGTCGCGAACTACACCGTGATGGGGAAGATAAAACGCGCGGGAATTGTCTTCAGGGACAACACCACTGTGACCCCCTGTTTTTGTTGCCGTTTTTCAAGAATTTTTTTTTGTGGGAAAAAAAAAAGATATTTCCAAAATTTTTTTTTTGTTTTGTTCGTTGTTTATTAAAGATTCATAACAAATTTTTTTTAAATTTTCACGCCCCATGGTGGCGCTGGGGAAGCTCCCGCGTCAGGTGCCGTTGCTTCTGCAGTGATTCGCGGCACGCAGCAGAACTGTCTTCAAAGTCGATCTGAAAAAAAATACCGAGTGTTTTCGTTAATAATATGATATTTTGAAGAGAAGTACATAGGGATTTGAAAAAATATTGATTTTTAAAAAATTGGGACGCTTTTGAAATTTAAAGTCGATTTTCGAGCAAAATTTCTCGTCGAAAAAAGCCTATAATTTATTTATCTATTGAGATATCGAAAAAATCCTATGTACTTCTTTAGATAATCTAGTTTTATTGATGCAGTCCAAATTTGAAGTCGATCGGATGAGAATTGCTCGAGTTCTACTGCGTGCCGCACTCAAAAAAGTGGTTTTGAGAAAAACGCGTTCAAAGTTTGAAGTTCGTTTTTATGCGATAAATTGAAAAAAATAAAATTTCTTACCTAGTCAGCGATTCCGGCACCATATAGCTGGCCTTCAAAAAGCAAATCACGGTCTCCAGCAACTTTTCTCAAACTTGTAGAGGCTCTCCTTGCCTCTTTCGCAGCATCCGTGAGCGAGCGCTCCGCCTGCTCGATCCGTGCTGCGTCGGTTTCAACGCAGAAATGGAAGCAATTTGGGCCGATGGTTACCCCCAACGTCTCCAAAACTTTCATGAGGCTTCTCAAGCCATTGTTGAATAATAATACTGAGATATCAGCGGCAATATCGATGATTTTTTTTCCCCCGGACTGACACTTGGGGGCTATTGCCCAAACCGATTTGTTGAAGCTCTCGTTGTTGTTTTGGGTAAAGCCGCCCAAACAACGCTGCAGCAAATCGTCTCTGCTCAATTTTTCATATACTGGGGTAATTGCCTCCAATACTACCTTAGGAAGAGGCGGCTTATGGCGATATTCAGAAATATTTCCGCTTGCAACCGCTCGCTGCCACGAACACCACGACTCGGCTCCCTTTGGGCAATCGTCATGTTGTGGCTTACTATCTGTGGATATTTTATGCTTGATAGTTGCCCAAATATCCTTCCTCATTCTTTCAACATCATCGCTGTTCCTCCGAATAGCCAAGCCGTAATATGTACTCAACTCGTCGATCAATTTTCCAGTGAGCTTTCCTCTGCCAGACAATCCTTTTTGTTTTTTCACGATTTCGCGGAGGCGAGTCCCCATGCGTTTTTGGACATGATCGATGCACTCTTTTTTTTTTTATCTCGAAACCATTGTATGGATCGCTATTCGATATGCCCAAAAACGTTTTGGAATCGCCGTCACCAATATAATATTTATATTTTATGCCATAGAGCTCTTCAGACCGTTGAAACATTTCGACAGCTGAGTCGACTTCCATTTTTCCGGAGGAGCCGCTATGGTTCGCCTGGCACTCATCGTCGTGGGTACTTTTCCATTCCCAGTACTCCGCGGTGCCTTCTTTTGCTTCCCAATGCTGGCAAGCTTTGCAATATTTCGATTTCACAACAACGTCGATCACTTTTTTAGTGTACCAGCCGATAAGCGATGTTATGCCGAATAGCGAACTAAAACCGCGCTGTCGCCACGATCCATCGCCTGAAACGATAATTCCGTCCTCCATCCCATTTTCCAACGAAATTCTCTTCTCTTCAAGTGCAGCCTTTTTTTTGCTCACTGCGCTCACAGCTTGAGTGGCAATCGAAATCGAATTTACGATTCGATCGTAGAAGGATTGAAATATGGGGCGCGGTAGGTCCATAAATGCACAAAACTTCATCAGGCCATTCAAACCGACGCCAAGAAGACGCATACTGAACACGATCCGACGATTTATTTCGTATGCATTGTCAATCATAGGACACGAATTAATTTGCACTTTTTCACAATGGCCGCAATCGACCTCGATTTTGAATCCAAGTCCGCGCAAACTTTTTTCAGTGAACTTTATATCGTGATCACACACTTTGCACTTCACTCACGTCGATATAATGTTCAATGCATTAAAGAGGTGTACTATACGATAACCAAAATCGTTAGTAACACCGATCTCTAAATCGTCCGACGATTTTAACTTTTTCGCCGACGTGCTCACATTCTCTGCAGAACGATTTTCAGAGCTATAACGGTTCGGAGGTTTTCGATTCGAAATTTTCGATCGAGACCTCGTCGGATAGCTCCGTTTCTTACCCTTTTTCCCCGCGTACACTTTCTCGTTATTCATTTCGATGTTAAAAGAATAATTTTGAGCGTTCGATATTTGTAAACGAAACGATTCGGAGCGTTTAGATGCGAATAGCGTGGTTTCTATTCGTAAACTGTCGCTGTGACGCTATCCCTATACATGCCTTGACAATTTCTTGACCGGTTGAGACCCGCGCCTGGCTGAGGCGGCGCGGGATCCCGAGCGTCACGGAGCGCTGCACCGCTCCACAAAATATTCAATATCTCCGAAAATAATTATTTTTTCGACCTGCAACCAACGGCATTCGATTCCTAAATGTATTCTAGATTTTCCTAGATGGTTTTCAAAAAATCGATTTTTTGAAGCTGTCACAGTGGTGTTGTCCCTTCAGGTGCATTGATAGCGCGACGCATGTGCCCGAGTTCACGATATTCACGAAGGAAGCTCGAGTAAGCCTCCTTGAGTTTCGCGTCGCTACCGAACCGTTTCTCCAAACGAAGGAGCATTAGATGCGCGGGATTTCGCGAGTTGCCGAGCTCTACCGAATTGTCCTTGAGCGGCAGCCGAACTACGTAACGACCGGACGCAGTTCGAGAAACCGTTTCGCGAAAGTCTTGCGCACAACGCTCTTCTTCGAAAGTTAGTACCAAAGGTTTCGACACTTCTTCCTGCTTCCAAAACTTCTGCACGAGATCGAGCAGTTCGTAATCGAGGGAGCATTGGAAGCCTTGGACTGCGCCATACAAGGGGCTTGCTGCTTCCGCTGAAATGCAGCCGGAGAGGACCCAACCGAACTGAGTTTCTTGCGCGATTGGTGTTCCTGGTGCTCCTCTTCGAACTCCTTGACCAATGATGTTGCTGTAGATGTCAGCTCCGAGAATTACATCGAATTGACTGGGATGTGCAAAGCTTGGATCCGCGAGGTTGAGTCCTCGTAGATGAGGGCAGTCTTCGACGAGAAGTCGAAATGAGGGTAGATACGATGTGAGTCGTGGAAGCACGAGTGCCTCCACCTGACACGAGAACGAGGTGTGAGCACGAGATTGGAGTTGCAATGTCGCGATGCCGCGAGTCACTGCCGATTGATGAGCTCCGACGCCAATGATCGGTATCGTTGCTTGATGCCGACGTAGTCGCAATTGTTGCGCTAGCGACTCCGTGACGAATGAACTTTCGGATCCTTGATCGAGTAGAGCGCGAGCGATGATTCTTTCTCCAGTCTCCGGATTCGAGGCGATCAATTGCACTGTGGCGAGAAGAACTGGCGAGCGCTTGATCATTGTAGGCTGAGCTGAGTGGTTGCTCACCTGAGAGCCGCTGTTCGAGATCGGTGCGTTCTGCACTGCAGGTTGCGATACTGCGGCCTGTCCTTGAGATGTGCCGCGGTTGGCAGCTGTCGAGATTGAGGAAGAGTTTCGATGCAGCAAGGAATGATGTCGACCGTTGCACACGCGACACGTTTTGTTGGATCGACAGTCCTTCTGCTGATGTGGACCGAGACAATTAAAGCAAAGCTTTTTCGCAGAAACCACTTCCCTTCTTTGATCCAGAGATTTGTCGCGAAAGGTCGAACAGAACGCAATGTAGTGGTTGCCTTTGCAACAAGCACACGACTGTTCCTTTGATTGCGCCGTATGTGACCTTGTCGTCTATAGATTTGACCTTCCTTGCGATGAGTGCGGTTTCGGCGTCGCGATTTGATTATGAGCATGAGCTTGCTCCACGGCTTCGAGGGTGTGGATGCGACCGATGAGAAACGCCTTGAGCTCCGCAAACGTGGGGGGCTCGAGTTTCTCGCTAACACTTTTCTCCCACTCTTCGAGAGATGCTGGGTCGAGCTTGCGAATCGTCATGTGCACGATGATGTGATCCCCTAATTTCTCGGGACTATCGAGAAGTTCGAGCGCGCCAAGAGCTTCGCAAGTGTTGCTGTGCAAGCTCTTCAGTTCCGATGATGTTTTTTTGTGACACGAGGAATCGCGAAAAGTGTCGCGAGATGAGAATCAGTCAGAAGCCGCTTGTTTTCGTATCGTGAGACGAAAGTTTCCCAAGCTCGAGGGAAGTTTTCTGCGGTGAGAGAAATGGTTTTGATAAGTTGTAACGGTTCATCAGTCACACTGGTTTTGAGGTGGTGCAGCTTTTCCACTTCCGAAAGTTGCGAATTTTCGCGAACCATCGACGAGAAGAGGTCGTGAAACGGCTTCCATTCTGAGTAGCTGCCCGCGAAAGTGGGCAGTTCGGTACGCGGTAACCGTTTTGATGATCCTCCTGCTGGTGTGTCTTGAGGAGCTGCAGCGGCTTGCGCGGTTGCTGCAGGCGCAGGCTTTAGCGATTCGAGAAGATCAAGCATCACTCCTTCGCCACTCAAGAAGTGCTCTTCACACAGCCCGTAATAATCTTCCGCAAAGTACGAAAGCTTTTTGATCGCGTCGAGTTGATCACCTTTTGCTGCGAACTTGATCTCGCTGATCTTTTTGTGATTTTCTTGGAACTTATTCCAACTTGAATTTAAAGCATGAAGCCGCGACCTGACCTGCCCGTTAGTGATTTTTGCCTCGCCGAGCTTGCGCAGGTTGTCGACGACACGAGAGATGCGCCAAGTGTAGTCGTTTTGACGTTCGATATGTTCTTCGATCGACATGTTGATGTACGAGAGGATTTAAACTCACGCGACGAACTGAGTTTTCACGAACAAGACTCAAATACACTGATAGTAGGGCGACGCGATACACACTTCGAGAGATCGGTGTTGTTGATGCTCAGATCTTAGTCACGGTCACTACAGAGGACACCGCACGTTTGAATTTAACGGACGCGACTGATTTTTGTTGATGGTTTTCACCGATAACGAGATTGTTCACTTTGATAACGTGAACTTTCACAATTTGATGCACACGCGATAGTTCCGTTTTACTCACTAGCTAATTCGTTTTCCCGTAAGTCGCAACGATTCGAAAGATTCGACTCGATTTGCGAAGGATCCGATTCGATTCGCGACTGATCTGGCTCGAAGGACCAAAAAATGTTTAGAGAAAAGGCAAAAAGATATGGATCATCGACGTGGGATCCGCGAATTAGTGATGAGAACGAGTGTGAATGAAACGAAAGAGATGTTGAGATGGAGAGAGATAATGAATACCAATAATTGAGATTTTTATTGATTTCGATGAGGCGATACAAACCGTATCGCAAGAGAACGTTACAGAGAGTAATGATTTACGGAGCGAGAGAAAACATAGATTATACACATACATGATTTCGAGATAGTAGACAATACATGAGATACAGCTGATAGCTTTTGAGTCGCGACACGGGCAAGAGGCGAGATTTGACGCAGAGACGGCAAGTAAACATTGCAAGCGAGTGTGCGTACATGTGCGAGGACGATTTTGAGTGTCGCGAGACACACATTTAATTATTACTTTGCCGAAACACTATCAAATATTTAAATATCGAATTGTTGAGAAATGCGTGATGAGAAGAACTTAGAACAGTTGCAGATAAGTTAGGTTTATTTATTATACAATGTGATCAGTGTGCTATTCAAGGTATGAGTGTGTCCGGATTATATTAATCCCTTGAGAACCAGTTTTGTGATTTATGGTGTTTCTAGATTGTAGTAATGACTTGAGAAATCAGTTTGTGATTTATGTTAATCACTTGAGAAGTCAGTTTGTGATTATATCAATTACTTGAGAAGTCACGAATGATTGTGTCACGATAATTTTCTGTTGAGATGGTACTGTCAAAATTCACGCGCGAGCACAATGAAATGAGAATACTGACTGCCAGCTAGGAGAGCCGGTAACTAGGCGCGTTCTCAGAGGTAGTGAATAGTTTTGTCTAGTTCACGTTGAGCGACATCTGCTTCTTGAGAGATGCTTTTGAGAATACCAATTCTCAAACATTTCCGCCTGCCATTAGCAATGGTATTGATGATGAGTTTCCTTGAGGAGTCACAGGCAGGAGGGCGAGCTTGGCAATCGGTCTGGTGAGCGTGGTTGTGGCCGTCTTTACGGACACCACCCTGGTGAGTCCATCCTGTCCTAGTATTAGATTGAGTACCTTGGCCATTGGCTATTTTCCGGGAGGTAGGCGCTCATCAGTGAGCAGTACTAATGAGCCTACCTGAATGGCGTTGTGAGGATGATGCCATTTTGAGATGGCTTGCAGCCGTTGCAAGTATTGAGTTGACCACAGATGCCAGAACTGTTGCACCCTTTGCTGGATGAGCTGCCATTGAGATAGTCTGTTGGTTGAGATGTCCAGTAGTGAGGGCCTCGGGATTGCATTAAGCGCAGTTCCAATGAGAAAATGCCCCGGTGTGAGCACTGCGGTATCGTCGGAGTCATCGCTGAGCGGTTCGAGCGGCCTTGAATTGAGAATCGCTTCTATTTTAGCGAGGAGCGTAGACGTCTCCTCGTATGTGAGCACGGTGTCTCCGACCGTTCTTCTGAGGTGAAACTTGAGAGACTTTAACACTGCTTCCCACTTGCCACCCATGTGGGAGGGTTCCCGGTGGGTTGCAATGCCATTGAGTCTTATCTTAAGCTAGTAGTGATGAGATTGCTTGATGACCTGATAAGCTTTCGGTGAAACATTGCTTGAGTTGAGCATCAGCGCCAATGACATTGATTCCACAGTCGGAGTAGAGTGCGGAAGGAAGTCCTCTTTATGAGATGAAGCGTTTGCAGGTAGCAATGAACCCGTCAGATGTGTAGTCAGAGACTAATTCTAGGTGAGTGGCCGATGTTGTGAGACAGACAAATACACATATCTATCCCTTGTACGTTCTTGAACCTTGACCCTTCCAGGTTTTGAGCGTGAGTAGGCCAGCGCAGTCAATGCCTATATGTGAGAACGGGCGTGATGGTGTGACTCGCATCAGAGATAATTGGCCCATCAATTGCTGAGCGCGGATCCCTCTTTGACGAGCACACACCACACACCTGAGAATATATGATTTGACTGGTGCTCTACCTCCGATGATCCAGTAGAGTTGTCTGATAAATGCAAGAGTGTCTGAGTTCCTCCATGCATCGTTTGGTTGTGAGCGTGAGCGATGATGAGTTCCGAGAGTATTGAGGTGTGAGCAAGGATTGCTGGATGTTTGGTCTCGTATGAGAGTTCTGACTTCTTAAGTCGACCATTCTGAGCACACCGCAATGGTTGATGAATGCCGTGAGCCTGTTAAGCGGGTGTGAGTTTGGCAGTTGAATTTGTTGCTGGAGTAGTCGATCTTTTTTTGAAAGTAGACTGATTGCGTAGCCGCGACCCAGAAGAGTCGTGAATCTTCCATGCTGCTTGATGAAATGCAAGCTGCTGGTGTTGTATTGAGTTTGCTTGAGAGTTTCTTGATGAATCTGCTGCACAGAGAGGTTATTCTGAGCAGCTTGTTGAGAGATGAGAATTTGTAGATGAGATCCCAATGATATTCTGGAGAAGATTCTACAGCATGCATTGCAATATTCGCACGAGCCTCTTGCGCACATATAGCATCAGGAGCCGATTCGTTTTGAGTAGGCCATGAGTCCATTGTCTGAGTCATCCATGATGGTCCCGTCCATCATAGAGACTAATCTTCGGGCTGGTCTGTGGTTATACCACGCGAAGCACAGTCAGCTGGGTTTGAGGTGCCTGGTGCATGCCTTCAATGAGCTCTCTCGGAGAGTTCTTGAATTTTTGTAACCGAGTTGCGTACATAATCCTTCCATCTTGAGGGATGAGCCTTGATCCATGTGAGTGTTACTTGATAATCTCTCCACAGATGAATATTTATCATGCGCATGTTCAAAGTAGCATGAACATGGTTGATTAGCGTGGAGAGTAGCAGCGCTTCTGTGAGTTCTAACCGCGGGATGGTTAGACGTTTGAGAGGAGCAACTTTTGTTCTTGAGCAGATTAGTGAAATGTTGGCGCCAGTGGACAGGTGAGTTGACAACGAGATACACAACGGCTGCCATTGCAGTTTGTGAAGCATCAGAGAAACTATGTAGTTTAACAGCTGAGTCAGTGAGCGTGTTGAACCATCGTGGGATAAAAAGTCTGGCTAGGCTGAAGAGATCGTCTCTAATGCTAAGCCATTGAGTTATGAGTTGTTCTGGGAGTTTTTCATCCCAGTTGAGTCTGTGTCACCAGAGTGCCTGAAGAAACATCTTCGCTCTAATTACAACAGGTGCGGCAAAGCCCAATGGATCAAATATTTGTGCTACTTCTGATAAGATGAGGCACTTAGAGAATCTGTCAGAGTGTGCTAATGAGATGGTTGAGAAGTTGAACGTGTCCTGTTGAGATGACCATCGTATTCCAAGGGTCTTGGTGTCACAAACGTCGAATTAGATGCCTGATGCACTGCCAGGCTTAGGTGAGACTTCCGGCAACAGTTGCTTCGATGTAGAGTGCCATTTTGCTAGCAGAAATCCGCCCGCGTGGCAGAGCCCTGACTGAGCTCTTCCACCGTGTCTGAGCCTCCGAAGATATCATCAACGTATCGACCATGAGTGATCGGTTCCACCGCGAGCGAGTATCTTGAGCCTTCGTCTTCAGCGAGCTGAAGCAGTATCCTTACTGCTAGGAATGGTGCTGCCTTTGTTCCATATGTAAGAGTCGTGAGCTGATGATGAGATTCCGAGTGCTGTTCGTCTACCCAGAGTATTCGCTGAAGATCCCAATCTTCTGAGTGAATCTAAATTTTCCGATATATTTTTGTGATGTCTGTAGCAAACACGTGCTTACGTCGGCGTATCCAGATGAGCAAGTCGAAGATGTTGAGCATCAGATTTGAACCAGCATGCATGAGATCATTCAGAGAGTAGCCAGTGGAGCTTGCACTAGAGCCATTGAACACCACTCTGAGTTTGGTGGTCGAGCTATCTAGCTTGAGAACCCCATGATGAGGCAGGTAATAGTGTGGCCTTCTACTTGTTGAGTTGTCGTCGAGCTTGATCATGTGATCAGCTCTTTCGTATCCCAGCATGAACTTGGTGACAATTGGTGATATTGACTATCTCTGCCAAGCCGCTTGATCCGTTGAAGGCACAAATGTGCTATGTGATGAGAGGCTCGCAAAGCTGTTGGTGATGATTTGAGCGGCATTCTCATGATGTAACGTCCAGTTGAGTCTCTTGAGTGAGTAGTCTTGAAGTGACCTTCACACTCCTCTTCCTCTGAAGTGAGTTGGGGTTCAATTGACGTCAGTGGTTCATCCTGAACCCAAAACCTTGTTAGCAAGTCTTGCTAGGATAAGTTCGTTGCTTGTAAGACGCCATGATGTGCCGTTCTTGCCAGAGTGACCGATGCATGAATTGGACCTATGACTAGCCATCCAAAGATGGACAATTCAGCAATTGGAGAGGTAGACGAGTGTCTGATGATATTTGGCTTTATGAGCTGCCCTTCGAAGTCTGCTCCCATGATCACGTCTGTTGCCCTTGGAGTGAGAAATTCTGGGTCAGCTAGGTTCAACGCTTTGAGATGAGGCCGGGTGAGTTTACTGTGTACCTCACTGGTTGGCAGGACAGTTGTTAGTGTCTTAAGAACATGAGCTGAGATTTTTACTGAGAGTGGTCTGTGTAAGAGTGACAATGCCTCTTGTCTGAGAGTTCCTTTTTCCACTAACGCCGTAGACGTCAAGTGTTGAGTGCTCCTTTTCAAGGTTCATCTGTTTTGTAAGACTTTCTGAGATGAATGAGATTTCTGAGCCAGGATCGATGAGTAGTCGAACCTGGTATGATGAGGTCGTCGAGAAGACTGTTACTGTTGCAGTTGCCAGCAAAGTGAGATGACTACATGTTGTAGATGAGCACGCCGAAGACTGGTCGTGATTATTGACGATCGTCCCTAAACATCACGCTGGTGAAAATTTAGCTGCTTCAGAGGTTGATGCAGCTTGAGTATCCTGAGTGGTCTGAGAGCTTTCAGTTGAGGCACCGAAGATGGTTGACAGATCTGCAACATGCAGCATGGTGTGATGAGTACCATTGCACATCTTGCAATGCTTGGAGTTGTTGCACTTTCGTGCTTTGTGCCCACCAAGGCAGTTGCAGCACAGAATCCTCTCTTTAACGAGGCTTACCCGTGCATCTAATGAGCAGCCTTGAAACTATGAACACATCACTATGAAGTGATCTTGTCCACAGCAATCGCATGGATGGGATGCTCGCTCTTGGGTGGTGTGAGACGTCTGCTGAATCGACTGCGGTGTTTTAAAACTCTGTTATGAGCTGGCTCTTTTGAGAATAGCTCCCTTAGCAGTATTAGATTGAGCAGGAGTTCAATCCTACTCGATGTGCTCTAACGTACGAGCACGAGCCATGAGAAACTCGGTGAGCTGGTTGAGCGAAGGGAATTTTTCGGAAGATGTTGGGGACGTCTCTCACTTCTCACGAGTATCTCGATCGAGCAGTCCACCTATGAGTGTCAATGAGACAGTCATTGCTACCTTCGGTTGTGAGCGTTCTGAGAGCCTGAGTTATCTCGTTGATAATATTCACCATCTTGGTGAGTAAGCTAGCCTAACGTTTTGACATCGGCTTACGGTTGAACAGTCTATCCAGGTGAGATTTGATAATCAGCCGCTTGTTCTCAAATCTACCACTGAGCAGTTCCCACGCCTTTGTGTATGACGACGAGTCCGGGGTGAGATTGACGATGAGTTTTGACGCATCACCTTGCACAGCCGTCTTCAGATACTGAAACCTCTCGAGATCACTGAGATCTGAGCGATTGCCGATGACAGACATAAACATGGCCTTGAAATCCGATCGACACTGTTAGTTCGGGTAGAGGTGAGCGCGTACAAGATCCTGGTTCGACTGAAGCGGTTGGTTGAGCAGACAATATGAGCTGTTCTTGGAGACGTCCAAGCAGCCGCTTGATCTTGATCACCGGCTTGGATTTGTTGAGGCTGACCTTCTTGGCAAAGTATGAGTGGTCTAGGTGAGCGGGAGACCAATGAGAGACTAGCCATGAGGGCTCGGTGCGGCAAGCCTGATGGATCTCGTCCAGCTGGTCGAGCATCATGGTGACCTCGGTGAGCGCAATGTCGTCGGAAGCTTCTGTCATTTGAGTGAGCAAATCCTCCATCGACTCAATTAGCTCTTTCTGAGAATTGACTCGCACATACAGTTCACTGCTGAGCACCGACGGTGAGTTGCTTCGTGTTCTTCGGCCTAAGCCTTGAAGATGGTCTGCGGTCGTGCGGAGATCAGCTGTCGGTATTATCAGTGGCACCGGCAATGTTTCTAAGGAGACTGTTGATCCTTTGGCGGACGACTCATCATTGCGCATGAGAGGCATTGTTGATACACACGTGAGGGCAAACGAGTCACAAAAGTAAACACCACAACAAGATGAGAAGGTGAAGAGTCAAAGATGAGCCGACAACTGCGTCAGAGCGAGAGAGATAGCACTATACGCGAACCGCACAAGAAGGAGAAGGTCAGAGTTAATCCGCGCACTACACGAGAGCGAGCGAGACAGGCCTAATCCTGGCACTGAGCGAGAGCGAGAGAGTCAGAGTTAACAGCACAATGATTAATATTTGAGAGATTGCAAATGTTCTATCCGTCTCGAAGGACCAAAATGTTCAGAAATGCGTGATGAGAAGAACTTGCACAGGGCTCCTCGGTGGAGCGGTGGAGCGGTGTCAGATCGAGGACTTCCGGGCCGACTAGCCCCAGATACGTGAATAGTGAATTGATGGCTGGGCGAATAGCGGGGAGGTAGAAGGAATGAGAGGAGAGCGATAGAGAGCGAGGGAGGCATATTATAATATGACTATGAAATGAAAGGACGAAGAAGACAGGAGGGTAGCGATGAAAAAAAGAGAACAAATTCTAAAGAATACGGTTGGGTTGCTATGAGCGTTTATTGCGAGGTCTTCGGTGTGTTGCGAGGATCGTAGTGACCGCTGTTAACATTGGCAGGTGAATTACTGGACTCCGGTCGGTGGTTCTCCATGCCTCAAGTGGGTGATGCTATTTTTCTTGGAACCGTTACTTACGTCACCACGGCGTCAACCTCAGAGAAAGAAAAAAAAACCTTATGGCCACCAACCTCATACAGGTAGCCACATGCCCTATGCCTCGCCGCACCTACTCCGGCAAACTATGATTATCGACGTACCAATTCTCCTCCCGCCAACAAAGCCCCTCTAGTACCACCGTTAACCGACATCCTCGCCACGCTGGAACAACACCCCCACCTCCGGAACCATCCCACCACAAAATCATTCTAATTCCCACTTTTGAAAAGCGACATCGTTTTCAAGTCCCCCACCTTCTCAACCTGTCCTTTCTCTTCTTTTTTTCCTTGTCCATTACCTCCATACACTCCCGGGAGAACCCTTCCGACTTCCGTACATACTACTTATGAGCGGCCACTAGTCTCCACTCTCTTCTTCTTCTCCTTTCCCCCTTGTTACGATATCCCCTATACCTATCAATTACACCGAGCGTTCAACAAATTCTGAACAGACAGACTCCAAAACATGTGTGTTTCACACTGCAATGAAGAAACGACATGTTATCTAAGAAACTGTGTCAATTGGCGATTCTCCATGAATGGAGAATTCAGCTCGGAACCATGGTAGAGTTTTAGGGCGTTGCCGACAACGTTCGAGAGATAGCGCGTAGGGTTACTTTGCGTTGTCGCTGTTGATTAGCGATTGGGGATTGTTAACAACACCAAAACAAGGTCGTCTCGCAGGCCGTCACTCGAAAGTTATCTGCAACGCCCTAAAACTCTGACTATCATATGGAACTTAGTTCTCCATTCGTGAAGAAACGTCGATTATCACAATTACGTAGAAACATACCGTTTTTCCATTTCAGCTCGAAACACATATATTTCGGGGTCCATCTATTCGGAATTGCACGTAAAACTGCGATCTTATACCCTTTTTTTGGATAAAAAGTGTCTAGGTTCAGATTTTAATCAACGTAAGTGACGCACCTACATTTCACGATTCATACGAGATAAAATTTCATCGATTTTGATTGATTTAATGCATTCATCGGGATCTATTCCTCAGGAAACATCCAAGACAGCAGGGGTAAACAATTTCGATGCACCGTTTCGAAGATACACGAAAAAATTCTGGGGTTCGGTGATTTCGACCAGGGCATTCCCTCAAGGGCTTGCGTGTTAACAACTTACAATTAAGGAGTGGGCGCAAGAAAGGTAAGTTTTCTGTGCCAAATACGGTATGTGTAAGTGTCATGGATTAGATTTTCTATGTTTAAATATTTGTGTAGAAACGGGCCGTATGAAAACAAACGGCGACTGAAGTTTCTTAAGGCTAATGCACTATGTGTGTACAGATTTTTCTCTGTTGTTGGTTGTGCTTCAGATACAAAGTCTGTGGCAGTAAAATCCATGTACCCTTGTAGTAAATATCAGCTGAAAGTCAGTGAGCGTAATAATACACTGCTCTTATTATAGATATCGCGGGATTCAACCTACACATAAAAATGAATATATAACGAACATACACAATGTATGTGCACATACAGACACAGACTCACATTCAAATCGACACACCTGCGCGCATAAATGTTGTATACTGTTAGAAAAGAAATGTGGGAACGATGAAATCCGTTTGCAAGTTCAGAGACAACATCTTTATAGCGCGGAGTCTTCAAAGATTGGGAAATAAAGCACTTTACATAGTACCGAATCAATAATAAACTGTTTTTAAAAAATCTAATCATCAGTTCTCATCACAAATCTTTTCCGGACATTTTAAATATAGTTATATTCTCTACTTACCATACTCTAGAATGACCCTGTATTGCAGATGCAGAGCAGATAAATAGCCAATCTCTGGCTTCCAATCTAGTTGTCTGAATGGTCAAGTGATCTTGTATACCAATCAACCTGATCATTAGGTAAAGCTGCGATGTATTGGTAGCGCCGATTCGGTCTGCAGCTTTCCATGTGTACTGTCGACGAATATCCTCGATCCATTCGCCACCAAGTCGAAATTGTACTTTGGTCTGATACTGACCCATCTTTTTACCGCAACAACGCTGGTGATTAAAGAAAAAATAAATTTCATCTTATTTCTGTAATACATTTCAACTACATTATTTATTGGTGGTTATTTTTTAACTTTTTTTTTTCTTACCTACCTTCGAAAAACTTAGTTTTGAGCCTCAAACGAAGCCTCGTGAAACGGGAGCACGGTGGCTTAAATCTAAAAGGTAACGCATCCGGTTTGAATTTTTCCCATTTGATTAACATAGGATGAGGGCTATGCAAACACTCTAACCGGGATATCTTGGAAACTATGCAAGTGACGGAGTCGTTTTTTTTTTTTTCATTTTGTGGGTAATAAAATTTTCTATAAAAAAGATCGATACTACTATATAGCTAATATATATATTAATATGTATATATAGTAGCTGTATAGTAGTATCGACCTTTTTTATAGAAAATTTTATTACCTACAGAATGAAAAAAAAAGGCTCCGTAACTTCCATAGTTTCCAAGATATCCCGGTTAGAGTGTTTGCATAGCCCTCATCCTGTGTTAATCAAATGGGAAAAATTCAAATCGGATGCGTCACCTTTTAGAATTAAGCCACCGTGCTCCGGTTTCACGAGGCTTTGTTTGAGGCTCAAAATTAACTTTTTCGAAGATAGGTAAGAAAAAAAAAAGTTGAAAAAAAACCACCCTAATAATTAAGCTTACTAAATTTATGTACGTGCATATATACGAGTACATACATTCTATGAGTTTTTTTATGAGCGGAATAACCCATGCGCCTGAGGCAAGTAATCAGAGTTACAGCTCATGTTCAGATTAAGCACTGTATCCCGCAATGGCCTTCCCGAATATCAAAACTGAATTTGACGACTATCCTACTCCCATTTGTCTCGTTATTACCTTAGTCGAATGTCCAAACTGAATTTTTTATAAGTTTCCACACTTATTCAGGTTTTTTTGACAAATAATATTTGACGTTTGGGATGACCGTGGTAGGATACGGTGCTCAACCTGAACCTGAGCTGTAACTCCGGTTACCTGCCTTAGGTGCACGGATCGCACCGTTGTTAGAAAAACTCACAGTATATGTAAGTAAAGTTACACTTTTATTCGTGCGAATAGCTACATTTTTTGTTCGCAGAAAATGGCTCATAATTTTCAACTAAGTTTTCAATAAAGAAAAACTTAAACTCGTAGTGATTGACACGTCAACTAAACAAACGAGAATCAACGTATGGGTCACGTTGATTGCATCGAAGTCAGTAGAAATGACCTTTGTTTGAAACCAATTTACGAAAATCATGTATGACTGCATTTGTTTCACATCGGTAGGATTATTTAAATATGTAGGGCTATCATAATGTTTTGATTTATCAATTTTGCAGAACCTTGATTACCTGCGAGAACCAGTATCGGCAAAGCATATACAGGGTCATTCATTAAATATTGACTTCGAGTGCAACTGACGCAGCCGATTTCATCTGAAACTGTCATGCGCGGTTCTCTCTCATTCTGCAAGGGCCGGGGCGATCAATATTCAACAGATGACCCTATAGAGGTTCAAATTCGTAAGGTTAATGAAGAGATGCATATGAGGAAAAAGTCATTTCACAGCTTAAGGGTTGTTTGAAATTTAGCAAATCCGTAACAACACAGAATGTGTAATTGTAAGGGTGTAAAATGATAATTTTTTTTGTACAGTTTCGTTACGTTAACGCAAACTTCAATCTCGTCAAGCATAATTATTTTTTAATAGTTAACTGTGGGCAGAAATGAAATAAATGGTTGAAAATAATTTTTTTTTTTTATTTTTCAGTAGGTACTAGCAGGAATACTATCAATTATAATGAAAATCCGTTACCGTTAATACTTTCTTTTATTAATAAGACGGTTCCTTTCTTCTCATGAAATAGTATTTGTATGATTTTATTCGTTTTATACTAATTTGCATGGAAATTTTATAGAAAACATATAACCTGTACCGAAGTGAGGCGAATGTTTACAATTTTCATTTTTTTTCTGAAAAGATTACGTTTAAAGAGAACGGGATCTAGCAAATTTTCATGCCCATCATTTGAATATAAAGTCTTGTTAATTTTAGATTTTTTGAGCAGGCCGTTTTCCGAAATCATCACGGGAGATTGAGAGGATAGGCAGACCAACATTTTTCTTGAAACCTGCTTTTAGGAGACTACGCACAAAAAAAGGAAAAAATTGTTGTACTAACCACGTATGGCGATCAAATACGACGGATTATACGTTTTATCAAATCAAATAAATTTGGTTTCATTTCATTTGCACAAATTATTACTCCGACCACTGTGTTGTTAGATCAAATAACAGTTCTTTAAATCGAAAAAACATTTTTTTCTCCATATTTGATTGCCGTATTCGGTAAACCAAACAAATACTTTCTCTATGTGCAGAAATTCGCAAATATAAGTCATTCAAAAATTTTAAAAAGTCATCGAAGTCGAAACCGTTACTTTTCCTATATCATCATACGTGATAAAAAGTATATCATGCTTTTATTTAAAATGATTTAGCGACTCGGATGTACTAAAGTTTCTGTGTGGGTGACTCTGTCCTGTTTCGGTTCACATGCTAAATTTCTTCGCTTCACCCAGGTACCTATTATTATTTGGATTTAGATTTATGAATGATATATATTTATATTTTCACTACTCAATACTTTGCAGTTGCGATATCAAAATATTTATGACGCTGCGGTTAGCTAGAGATGAGACTCAAGTGATGGTGGTAAATCGGTTATAGTCTAAAACGAAAGGTAAATCACTTAGTCCGGGTGGTAACGTAGCAATTGAGAAAGTGTTTTTACGCCGTTAGATTGGTACCTTTTTCGATAGATGTATGATTAATAAGTAAACCACGTATCAGCTGACGCAACCACGGTAGGTGTGGGCGTTGATGTTGTGAAAGTTGTGAGAAAAAATTATCTTCGAATAATTTTATGACGGGTGAAAAGAAATTACGGACGTCATAAAAAATATAATTAAAGTTGCAGCCTGTGATAGCACGGAACTCCGACAATACAGAAAACAATTTGGTTTCTAATTGTTTCGGCAAAGTAGAGAAGTCATGCTGAAGTCAAAGTATTGTCTCGTACACCTTACCGTCTTATTTCATTTGCTATATTTAGTACCGTTTTCACCTCGACACCAATCAGCTGTATATTTGATGTATTATTTAGTGTCTAAAAATCTCTTACGGGTATCATCCATTTATTCGCTCGGTTTTGTAAGGCCTCAGTTGTCGTTCGGTTCTTTCGCGATACAGTTCGTATATCTTTCTCAAATAAAGTATCCATCATTGTTCATTGATCATCTTGTATCATTAATCAACATCCCGCTTCACTCACTCCTGTCGATGATTACTAATTCGCAGATCCTACGGCGATGATATTGTTACAAAGGGTGAAATCACCCGTTTTGCCCCCTCTTTAATGATCTAGTAGTCAGCATAGATAAAAGACGTTTATAAACCTCTTATGTCTTTCAAAAGAATAAGGTTGCTGCGTCAACCAACATTATTGCAAAAACAGTCTTGTTTCAGACTTTAAACGAGAAACACATATCTTGCATTAAAGCATTTTTCACAACATTTTATTCACGCTCTTGATTTCTTTTGACTTGACAATTAAACTCACGGATCCATATTTATTTTCCGTAACGTCAAAGTACGTTACATTGGTGTCAGAAGTCGGATCTTGAGTTTCTTTTCAATTAAGTCAATTCAGTGCGTGAAATAAACTATGAGCAACAGTCGTTTGACACGTTCTCGTCGTCGGGAAAGTGGCGGAGAAGAACATTCCATCACGGAAAATTCGCGAGTTCCCGAGACAATTTGTGCACCTTCAGTGGACTCTTTACCTGTCCCTACGATGGTCTCAGTCTCACAAATCGACCTACTAAGGATTATGAGCCAACAACAAGAAGCCGCCGAACGATATCAACGGCAGCTTCTGGATACGGCTACTCAACAACAACAACAACTTGTCCAGTTGCTTCAAGAACAACGAGAACAGCGAAGGCTAGATAGAGAAGCTCAAGAGCGTTCCGAGACTAGTCTTCATGAACTACTCCGGACGACTGTGGCAGCTCTTCAGGCTGTTCATCAGGTGAATGGCTCAGGAGAACCGGCTGTCACCCCTCGAGGTTCCAGAGTTGTTACTCCGCTTCCCTCTCCTGTTCCCTCTCCTGTTCCCGTTCCTGCTGTTCAGGAGGTCCAACATCCAGGACGATCCCAGGATGTTCCTGACTCAAGGTCTGTGCCTTTTATTAGGGGAATAGATGAATCCCCAATTGGTAGAGTAACAGTTAATAATGAGGTTGACTTTTCCGAGCCTTTGCCTCACGTTCAGCCTCGTTATTCACTGTTACTCTACCAATTGGGGATTCATCTATTCCCCTAATAAAAGGCACAGACCTTGAGTCAGGAACATCCTGGGATCGTCGTTACAATATATTATCAATATCTATCTCTCGTAGAACACCAATATTTCATAATCTTGGGAATCCTGCATTTTATAGGAAGAGGAAGGATGAACCATTGCAATTGTTACGCGAATCTGAGTTACATACATACGAGTTTTAATAAATATTACAAATATCTCGAATTGTAACTTGGTTCAGGCTAGTGTAAAAACAAAAGTTCTAACTCAAAGATGGCGGTGCTCCCCCCTAGCTCCCCCCTCGACCGCCCACGGCCCGCGGTCCTCGCCCCTCGTTGACCCTCGACCAGCGGCGCTACCCCTCACTTGCCGCCCTAAACCCGCCGCGCGACCCCCTCCCGCCCCCCTGGACTTATATAGTAGTTATATAACAATAGTAAAAACGGTGAAGATAAATGAATGAATGAGTTATAAAATAATTGAAGTAAATAAATAACTAGATAGAGAGGGAGAGAGGAAGAAAGAGAGAGAAGCAGGTATTTATTCGCCCTGGGACAAGCCCCCTCATGCAGCATATGGATAATCAAGAACGAAAACACAAAAATCAATAAATACGAAAATAGATAAATTAATTAATAAATACAAAATACAAATCGAAGGGTCGATGATAAGCTTGAGATTTATCGATTCCTTTCGTTTCATGGCCAGCAGTCTTGACAAACTCTCGTCATATTTGGCCGATGCCGATAAACATATAATGCGTACATTCTAGAATAATCCGACTCTGCTCAGTTTGACAATGAATTATTTGCCTAGTCAGATGAACAGCTATATTGATCAATTTCGCAACCTCACCCCACTCACTATCCTTGTATCGGTAAACACACTGCCGTGCAACCCGCTGCATGCACATTTTTTACACGGAAACTGTGAATCGTCTAAGAATTACAACAGAATATTCAATTATACAAAATATCTCCACATTCTCTTCCCTTATGCATACAGGTGTAACACATCATCGATAGTAATAATAATAATAATAATAATAATGATGATGATGATGACGACGATGACGATGACGATGACGACGACGATGATGATGATTACGGTATGAATTTTATAAGGTTTAAAATATTGAGGGGTTATACTCAAGATTATCCGCTAATAGTTCCTAAATTTTATGAATTATTCTAACGGTTATTTGATGGGTCAGTTTCATGAGTTTGGTTGATGAGATATCACATCATTACTTATTTGTGAAATATATTCTATGAATTCTGCTTTTACATTCCGATAAGGCTGTTCACATGCAAAATTGATGGATTATACGAGTTTCTGGAGAACTGTATATTTCAGCCTTTTTCTGATTTCATACCTGCATTTCATTTTCGGTCACATCGTGGGTGGGGTTATTGTTCGAGCGGCAGAGAAGAAAAAAGATCCTTGTAGTAATTGGTCAGTTTCCTCTACCTCAAACATCATTGGTTGATGCTGATGTGGAGGAGTTGAGTCTTTAGGGTTTAAGCAACCTATTTAACCCCGTATCGCGTGAAAACTTGTATCCAATTTTCAAAATTTTTCACATCACGCAGAGTAGCAGGAAAATTGATACTTATGCAGTCAAATTCGGAAATATATCTACGATGATGTATCCTCTCAGCGTTGGCGTTGATTTGGTGGAGGGCTGCAATGATGAACCAGAGAAGACTTCTGTGAGTACCGCGTTTCATTATCTTGCTCATTAAAGATGTTTTTTATATTAATATGTTCAAGAGTTTTTGAGTCGTTTAATTATTTGTGTTTATATGTGCAAAGAAAAAGTTTGCAAGTTTTGAGAATTCTTCATTTTGATTTATTGTTCATTGTTCGTGATATTGTTCTCGAATCATGGTTTTCGCTCTTTTTTTTTTGAAGTGTTTTGTGTAGCATTTTAATTTGAATTTGGTGGTTTATCCTTGTTTACAGTACCTGTTGAGGACTCTGGGGCTGCTCAGCATCGAGTCTATTAAAAAAAAACGAAGCGACAGGGCCGATCATAAGCGGCAAATGAGTACTTTTTTTCATCAGGCTGATGATCTCCAACTTCTCGGTGACAATGAGATAGATTTTTTCGGGATCAGTTGGCTGATCGAGGGGCGGTGGGGGCGACACTGCCCCTTTGTGGATTGGGCTCATCCGGCGTCGCAAGCGCCGGAGGACCTCGGGGCGGCTTACAGCCCCAATTACTAAATCTGAATAGCCCCTCAATGACTCTTTTTTTAATTGTTTCAAAATAAAGACAAATGGTGCATAGAATATGCACCCGTTATATATCGTATTTGATTGTGTCTATGTATAAAACTCATTTCTCCTCCAAATATTTTGTAAGTTAGTTATAGATTATTTTCAGGTTCAGCTGTGAATTTTTTTAAATATAGCGACGTTTATGCTGGTTACATAACGCTGGTAAAATTTGTTTCGATGCTGTGTCTTGATCTTTTTGTTTGGAGATTCTTCTGAGAAATTTTTAATGTCATTTTGATTTACTAAAACATTTGCGCTATTCGTAATACCGTCTATTGTTGGCATTTCCATGTCTTGATTTTGATCTTGTGCTCGTCTAGTATCGTTCGATCTGTTACGCAAATATAACAATAAGTTTGCGCCAGAATCCCAGATTATTTTGGTACATGATATTTAATTATTGCTGTTGTTGTTGTTGTCGTTGTCGTCGTCGTCGTCGTTATTATTATTATAATTATCATTATCATTATGATCATCATCGTCATCATCATCATCATCATCATCATCATCATCATCATCATCATCATAACCATAATCGTCCTCGTCCTCGTCCTCGTCCTCGTCCTTGTCCCCGTCGTCGTCGTCGTCGTCGTCGTCGTCGTCGTCGTCGTCGTCATCGTCATCGTCATCGTCATCGTCGTCATCATCATCATCATTATTATTATTATTATTATTATTACTATCGATGATGTGTTACACCTGTATGCATAAGGGAAGAGAATGTGGAGATATTTTGTATAATTGAATATTCTGTTGTAATTCTTAGACGATTCACAGTTTCCGTGTAAAAAATGTGCATGCAGCGGGTTGCACGGCAGTGTGTTTACCGATACAAGGATAGTGAGTGGGGTGAGGTTGCGAAATTGATCAATATAGCTGTTCATCTGACTAGGCAAATAATTCATTGTCAAACTGAGCAGAGTCGGATTATTCTAGAATGTACGCATTATATGTTTATCGGCATCGGCCAAATATGACGAGAGTTTGTCAAGACTGCTGGCCATGAAACGAAAGGAATCGATAAATCTCAAGCTTATCATCGACCCTTCGATTTGTATTTTGTATTTATTAATTAATTTATCTATTTTCGTATTTATTGATTTTTGTGTTTTCGTTCTTGATTATCCATATGCTGCATGAGGGGGCTTGTCCCAGGGCGAATAAATACCTGCTTCTCTCTCTTTCTTCCTCTCTCCCTCTCTATCTAGTTATTTATTTACTTCAATTATTTTATAACTCATTCATTCATTTATCTTCACCGTTTTTACTATTGTTATATAACTATTATTATATTATTATATATCGTGTTTTATTTTTATTTTGTATTAATCAATTAATTTATTTATTTTCGTAATTATAAATTTTGTGTGTGTGTGTGTGTGTGTGACAAATGCCATGAAAGTATCCATCTTGCGGCAAATCGCGAAAATTATCAAAAAGCGCGGGGGGAACGAGGGGGATGGGTGATAGCGCCGCGGGTCGAGGGGGAACGAGGGGTGAGGACCGCGGGCCGCGGGGGGTCGAGGGTGGAGCCGGGGGGGCTAGGGGGGAGCACCGCCATCTTCGAGTTAGAACTCTCGTATATACACTACTGATCAGCTCTTGGTGATGTGAGAACAATTCGTTTGTTGCATATATGGGTTCAAAGGGATAAATGATGTCAACGCCCCGCGAGTAGCCACATTCATCTACAATTATCAAATTAGTGACAATAATGACCTACTGAAATTAAATATCGTGTCAATGGAGCAATCTTGACATCGTGCTCATCCGAGCTAAGCCAGTATTTATTGCACACACCAAGATTCGCTGCAGCGAATCGCCGCCAAGTACCCGTAGGCCGGCCAGTGCTAGCCGAGAATCATTTACCCGGCCCAACTTCTGTCCGAAATCAGGATGTCGAATGTCCGGAACAAGTAAATATTTTGAAACGGAACTCACAGGGTCGAGAGACCTTCTCCATTTGGCCTGGATGTATAAGTCCGATTGAAATCTATACTATGATTTTCAAAATATTGAACGCCAAAGTTAATGTGAAATGAAATTTTTTTTTTCGTTTTCTTCTTCGGATCTAGGGCTTGAGAACTCAATAAACGACCAATGGCAACATTAACTGAATTCAAAATTACTCCCTCCCTCCCTCTCTCTCTCTATCTCTCTCTCTTCCATCACTTTCATCAAAAAAACTTGACGATCTCTCGAAACTTTTATCACATAACGACGAGGGTATGCCACCGAGCGTTTCTCCACTTACCAAAGTTAATACAGCACAGTTTAATGCTAACTCTCTCGTTGGTCATTTGAAACTTTTTAAAGCTTACTTGAAAACTAAAGCTTACCATATAATTTCAATTGCGGAGACTTAGCTGCACCCGCTGGTGTCTGATGAGCTGATCAGACTCGACGACTACATACTTATTCGGAATAATCGTGAAGGCAGACGGGGGGAAGGGATAGCCTGTTATGTACACTGCTCGTTAACTGTCAAGGTATTGGAGTCCTCTCATGGGCCGTTTTCAAACGCTCAAGAGTTTTCAATTCTTGACATCTGTGCTTCCAACGCTCAGTCGCTTTTATTTGGCAGTAGGTATAAAAGACCCAATGGACTCGTTTTTGGAGATTTTATTACCTCCTTCGTCAAGCATGCTGTTGCTTTCAACATCATTTTTTGCGGCGATCTAAATTGTAATCTGCTAACCGCGAATATTGAAGCCACGTTTCTACGGGAATAATTTTCATCGCAATCTTTGCATATCGTCCAATCCGACGCGACTCACCACACTGCCTCCTTTGATTTCTGGCTTGATGTATTTATTGTTGATAATGCTCACAAGATTCACGCTTTCAAGAAGTCGGAAACCTCGTTTTTTAGCAGGCCATGATCTACTGGAGCTTACCTACATATTTGATCTGGGACAACTCCTAGAGCGCCAATCACCTGCAAAAACTTTGAGCATTTCGATGCTGATGCATTTCTGGTCATTCTGAGGCACTTCTTAGATAGCGCAGACTTAGGCTCACGTGCTTCAGGTTCCTCTATGGCAGAGGCTAATGCCTTCACGAGTGCTTTCATTGATTGCATTGTAGAGGCCACGGAGTTGCATGCACCACAACAAACTTTTACAGTCAGGAAGCGTCATCTACCCTGGCTCACCGACGACCTGAGGGCTCGCATAAAGCGTCGTAGCTCTTTATTTAAGCGGGCTAAGCGATCTAGCAGCATCCTAGATATGGCCATCTTTCGGCATTTTCGCGAGACGCTCACCAGTGGCTTACGGAACGCGGCCGATAGTTACAATCTGCGATTACTCTCAGGGGTTACTGACAGCTGTACGCTGTGAAATGAACTTGAGAAAATGGGACTGGTTGAGATGTGTCAGGACTCTCCATTAGGGGTTTTTTCCGCGAACGTGCTCAACGCTGCATTGGCTGCAGTTTCGAATGCTTCTTTAATGCCGCATCTTGCGGATGTACTTACTACTATTTCTAATCACTTCTTGGTGAATGGTTATTTCCCATCTTGCTGGAAGCGCGCCTTTATCAGACCACTATTAAAAGTTAATCCTCCTCTGTCACCTGCGGATTCTCAAACCATTGCCAATCTGAGTGAATTATCTGAGATTTTTGAGCGGGTGGTGTATTCCCAATTATCAGACTATTTTGACGCTCACAACATTCACGATCCGTTTCAATCTGGTTAGCGTAAAGGGCATAGTACTTAAACGGCTCTACACAAGCTATGTCATGGCATGAGGTTTGCAGCAGACTTAGGGCACATAACTATTATTGTGCTCTTCGATTTTAGCAAGGCGTTTGACGTAGTAAATCATTTTATCCTGTTGACTAAGCTTATGCGTTTGCGGTTTTCAAATCGCGCACTGCGGTAGTTTTTTTCTTCCTTATCGGGCCGTTCTCAAGCGGTTATTGAGCAGGGCAAGTGTTCAGGTCGTTTAACCAGAGTTCTTCTCTAACTTCAATCGGGATGGGATAAGTGAGTGAGAGGGTGAATAAATAAATAACACGATTTCGCGGGAAAGACAAGACGCTTGCTTCGGCATAAAAACCCTCACGGTGCAGAGGGAAAAGCCGAAGCAAGACAAATGTTTATTAACTGCAAATCAGATTATCATAATGCAGGATAATACAGTCGCTGGTGCGTTCCTTGTGAACTAGATTGAATGATCATTCGATGATCTTAAACGAACTTATGAAACCTCCATAAGTAAACCGTGAACCGCAACTTCCAAAGCTAACGTGGAAGCGGGTAAGGGGAAGCGTCAGGGTGGCCCAATGCCGTGCAAAAAGCGGTCCCGACGACTCGGGAAACCAACGCTGAAGTGTTCGGGCGACAATGTATGTCGCCGCGATGACGCTCGCCCCGGAGATCACCCGCCACCCCTTTCCCCCCTCTCTCCTCCCCTCTCTCTGGCAGAACCCTATCAGCTATGGCCGAAAACAATAGACCAAAATGAACTAGAGGAAACCACCCGAGGGGAAGATAGTACATAAAGTGGCAAAGGATGATTCGAAAAACACAGTTGTGATAGCGGATGTGAATGCTGGGACCAGAGAGAAATTTCTGCGGTTGGGAAGGCTAAAAATAGGGTGGAATATATGTAGAGTACAAGAGTGCGTAGGGTTTCTAAAATGTTTCAAGTGTTGCGGGTATTATCATTTCGCTAAAGATTGCAGGCATTAGATGAGGCATGTAAATCATAAAGATTGCAAAAGACAAGTAACGAGCGGAAATTGCGCAGAACAACATGCAACGAAGGAATGTAAAGCTGGGATGAAAAAGTGTAATAATTGTGAGCAAAAAATCAGGAACTTTCAAATGAAAAACCTGAAATCAGATCATTGAAACAGAGTCTCTCTCTCTCTCTCTCTCTCTCTCTCTCTCTCTCTCTCTCTCTCTCTCTCTCTCTCTCTCTCTCTCTCTCTCTCTCTCTCTCTCTCTCTCTCTCTCTCTCTCTCTCCCTCTCCCTCTCCCTCTCCCTCTCCCTCTCCCTCTCCCTCTCCCTCTCTCTCTCTCTCTTTCTCTCTCTCTCTCTCTCTCTTTCTCTCTCTCTCTCTCTCTCTCTCTTTCTCTCTCTCTTTCTCTCTTTCTCTCTCTCTCTAGAGGCATCTAAATCATTTATCGTCTTCTTTAAATCCTCTCAGATCAGTAGCCATATTATAAGGAAAAAGCATTCGCACGGCGTATTAGCGGTTAAAGATGTTTTTGCGTGTGATAAACTCGGTAATATTTTTGTCAACGAGTTTCTTCACCCAAACATGTATAATTTGTTACGTAAAACTAAGAAAATCGCATCTGATAGAAATTGAAAATATCTATGGTCTGGGGAGGGTCAGATTTACGCACGTAAGCAAGATGGATCTCAGCTTATTCGTATTACCTCTGAGGCTGATCTCGACAAGTTACGTTGACTAAATCATGTACAGAACTCTCGAAAAGCAGTGAGATTGCATGATAGTTCTACGTCCTTGAAAATCTGTCAATTTAATGCAAACTCGTTATTGGGCCACGTGGATTACATCAAATCATATCTTAGCGAACATTTTTATCATACTATTTCTATATCTGAAACATGGCTCAAGCCTGAAATTTCTAATGATCTTGTCAAGATTCCGAACTATTTTATTATTCGTCACGATAGAATAGGAAAGGGATGTGGAGGTGTTGCGTGTTATATTCATGAGTCACTGAAAGCCAATCTATTAGCAGCTTCACCTTGTTTGTATTCCAAACAACCTGAGTATCTCCTGCTTGACATACACTATCCTAACCAGGACTCTATATTATTCACGTCCATGTGCAGGCCACCCAAAAGTAGATTATTCACTGACTATGTTAACACTTTCTGTGAGTTTAGTCATTCCTTCAAAAATGTCATAATTGCTGGTGATCTGAATTGTGATCTTTTGTCTAGGTCTGTTGAATCTAGATATCTTAGTGAGATGGTTTCTTCCCTATCATTATACCTGGTTGAATCCCAAGCGACGCATCATACATCCACGTCTGATACGCTTATTGATGTCATAATTATTGATAGTAGTGACAAAAACATTGCCTTCACAAAGTCTAAAACACCATTTATCGCAGGGCACGACCTTCTTGAACTCTCGTATGCCTTATTACACCGCAGAATCCTGACCAGATGATAGTTCGCCGCAACTTCAAGAATTTTGACGTTTTTGCATTCAATACAACTGTGGAATTATCTCTTGTTAAGATAGTAGAGCTTGTACCCACAAATTCCTCAATCTCTGATGATATTAACGTGTTTCTTGAGATCTTAGAAGGTATTTTATTTTTAGCTCTTGACATTCATGCTCCTTTCAAGAATTTTGTTGTATGCAAGCCTATTGCACCATGGCTCACACCAGAATTAAAATTGCGTATTAGAAAACGTCCTTTATAAACAAGCAAAAAGGGCTAATAGCTCATCAAGGTATGCAATTTATCGAAAATTCAGAGATGAGTTGACGTCTGAGTTGAAACGCGTGAAAAGTGAGTACAACTTGTGCGAGATATCGTGCTAGATTTGGTCACGTGAGGCTGGCCAGGATTGCCAGTACACGAAAATTCAAAATCCGCATGTACGGAGCTGCTGAGACCAAGCGAGCCAAAAGACGATTAGTCGGTCACCAACCACCTATCCGAAAGGACCGCATCATTTCTTATATATTTCACACAAACTGATTATCTCGTTGCCGAGTAGTCTGGAGGACAGGAGATATTCGTGCGCAAGAAGAAGGAACCTGGCCTATAAAGAAGACCCCGGGGTTCCCAGTATTGTCCCTTTTATTATTTATACATATTTATTTCGTTCTTTTTTTTTTGGATCCGCTCTTTTTAATTCTCTTTTGTGACGCTTATTGACTCATTTTATCTTTTATAACCTTAAGCCCGGCCGTTTTTTTGTCGTTAGATTTGAGTTATGCATGGATCGGCCATTGTAAATTTATTTATTAATTTATTCTGTCCTTCTATTTTTTGTGCCTGCTATATCTTTTGTTACGACTATTAGCGTTCTTTTCGATTTTCCAATCGGACACGCCCATGTTAGAAAGATAAGTTTACCTTTTTCTTGTTCTGTAGTGTATGTAGTTCAATAATAAATAAAACGAGGTGGCTATTTTAACTTTAGGTACGACCCGCTTACAATATTATAATTACTGATAGAAAATCATAAAGAATCATTACAAACTTTCCCAGACTAGCTAATGTTATTAATGTTAACAAACTGTGGAAGGAGCTTGCGACCCTTGGGCTAGTAAAAACATCGTCAACCTCCTCTCTTAATTTTTTCACGCCTGATCAATTGAACTCTTATTATTCCTCAATCTCTAGTTCCTTACCAGCTTGTTCTAAAGTTGAATTGCAGTTAATTAAAAGTCATATTGATACCTCGAATCATCTGTTTCAGTTCGAGCATGTAACGGAGAATGATGTACTCCGGTTAATTATGTATTATATCTCTAATTCTCATTCGACTGGACCTGACGGTATTTCGTCTTTGATTATTAAAAAAGCAGCTCCATTGCTGGTTCCTTTCTTACAGAAATTGTTCAATTCCTGCTTTGACAACTCGTTCTTTCCGGCGAGTTGGAAACGATCATTTATTAGACCTTTGTCAAAACAAAATACACCTTTGTCTCCTTCGGATACTCGACCAATTGCGAACTTGAGCGAACTCTCCAAAATTTATGAAAAGATTGCTCATAACCAGATCACTAAATATCTTACTGACCATAATATTTTGGATTCTCGCCAATCAGGGTATCGCACTGCTCACAGTACACAGACAGCCTTGCTTCGCCTTTGCCATGACATTAAAAAGTCTGCTGATGATGGACGTGTCACTATTTTAGTTCTCTTTGACTTCAGCAAAGCCTTTGACACGGTCTCTCATTCCATTCTGCTGAAAAAGCTCCGTACCATTGGTTTTTCCGAATCGTCTCTGAGCTGGGTTTACTTCTATCTCACTGATAGAACTCAGACTGTCATAGATAAAACTAATATTTCGGACTGGCTTCCTATCACATCAGGTGTTCCGCAAGGCTCTGTATTAGGACCCTTATTGTTTGCTATCTTTATCAACGACATAGGAGCTTCTCTCAAGTATTCCAACCACATAGTGTTTGCTGATGATACTCAAATCTACTTGAGCTGTCACCGGTCAGAGCTCAATGTAGGGTTAGGTAAGATACTATATGATATCAACCAGATATCTGAGTATTCGAATGAAAATAGCCTTAAATTAAATTTAGCGAAGTCTTCTGTAATGATCTGTGGTAGTGGAGCAAACGTTCAGTCCATTGACTTTAAACTATTGCCGGTCATGGCAATAAATCAGACCTCTATATCTTATGTACTAGAGGCTCGTAATCTGGGAGTTATATTGCAAGCAAATCTTTCTTGGGCTAGTCATGTAACAACAATATCTCGCAAAGTGAATTTCACACTTCATAGATTAAAATACCATAAGAACTCACTATCAACTGAACTTCGCATAAAATTAGTCTCTACTCTAATTTTTCCTTTACTTGACTATTGTTGTGTTGTTTATAATGATTTGTCAAACGAGCTTGACTTAAAACTTCAGCGACTGGTAAACAGTGCGATACGATTCATTTTTGATCTACGTGGTGATGTACACATCACCCCGTATCGATTACAGTTGAAGTGGCTGTCAGTGTCAAACAGGAGGAAGTACTTTGTAGCTATAGTTACTTATAATATTCTGCATAACCATGCCCCGTCGTACTTACTTGAACTATTTTCCTTACATCATGATTATACTCGTCATTCGTCACGTCTGGGCATGGCTAATACTTTTCATATTCCGCTACATAGAACTTGCATTTACCGCAACTCCTTCCAGCTCACTGCTGTTTACCTATGGCATTCTCCTGACATTACTTCCTCGTCCTCATGTGCTGTTTTCAAGGCTAAGGTGTATGAGTACTCCTTATCAAATAAGGTTTCTGCCTTAGCTAGCCCGATTAATTAACCCATCTTTAAACTACCTGAAGTAATAGTATTGCGTAGTGCTAGTTTATTTTTGTTTTATTTTATTTCGCTTATTTGATTGTGTTTTTCATTTAATCTACTTACTTTACTTTATTCTATCTAAATTTAATTATTTTATATTTTATATTACATTTTATTTTATTTTATTTTATCTTATTTTATTTTATTTTATTGTATATTATATTTTATTTTATTTTATTTTATTTTACTTTTATACTTCTATACTTTTATAATACTTTTCCTACACTGCAGTTTTTCTCTTACCCCAAAGTGTTCTAGGGCGTAATGAAACATCTCTCTCTCTCTCTCTCTCTGTCTCCCTCTCTCCCTCTCTCCCTCTCTCTCTCTCTCTCTCCCTCTCTCCCTCTCTCCCTCTCTCCCTCTCTCCCTCTCTCCCTCTCTCTCCCTCTCTCTTGGATTGGTGAGTACCTGTCAGTTTAACTTTCTGTCGCTCTCCTGTTCTGCCCATTTTCTGCTCTTCCCTGCCCGTTTTTCGGGCTCTGCTTCCAGGTTTTTTTCCTCTCCCGTCGCTCACGCAAAATTTGAGCTAAAAATCGTCGTTGCTCTCTCTTTTGAGCTACGGGATGAGGCAATAAACTGAAGACTGGTATCCTATAACCTAACATTCTCGACTGGAACGACTTGGCAGTTGACGGACGGACGATTGCTGTTTACAATACCTACGCTACCTTCCCTCTTCCCATTGGACGACCGCTAGGGAATCTCTCGGAAACAATACACTGTAACTGGCATCAATCTTCATTTTCCTAACCTCAATATTTGGGTTACTCATTGGCACGCTTTCTGCTCACCTGTCAATCCCGCCTTTTCTCCGTTGTGTACTGGTGGCGCCATCTGTCGGGATTCATTTTTCATTTCATGAGCAATTATCGATACGAGCTCTGTCGATAATCGGATCATTCACTTATCATCTGGACCTCAAAGACTCAAATTATCTACTTGCGAACACGCTGATCGATCGATTAAGTACTTCTCATTTGCATCACCATGGCCCCAACCTGTGCGATCTGCGAGGTCGCTGTCAAGCGCAAAGAGCCTTTTGCCTCCTGTACGGGTGTTTGTTCACGCGATTTTCACCTCTCATGCATTAAATCTGCACATAATTTCGACCCCACGGAATTTGGCTCTTCATCATTTAAATGTGAACAATGCATGCGACGTCGGTCAACATTACTCGAGCGTTCGCCCACATCATCACCTGATCATCTGAACCTGGAGCTTCCCATCTCGATGCAAGCAGCTGCAGCGCCAACTACTGCAACTGAAATGGCCACCACTGCGACTGCAGCGTCTTCTGCTGCACCTCGCTTCACTATTGACGATGTGATGTTCCAGCTACAGGCTAATGCGGCGGCCCTAGACTCAAAACTCGATAGAAAAATCGATAAGCTCAAAATGGACCTCACTACTGCCTTTGATGCCAAACTCGACCAAAAAATCGAAACCTTGAAACATGATATGATGCAGCGGTATGACGATATTCAAGGCACAGTGGCTGGAGTTATCCAAACGATTTCCACCATTCGTGAGGATGTTGCTGGCCTATCAGCTGGTCAGAGCACCATCTTGTCGAGAGTTGCGGGTGTTGAATGCCAAGCTCTCGTATCGGCTGAGGAAATCTCCTCAATAAAACAACGACAAGTCGAAGATACATCTGCAATTAAGCAAGATTTGGCCTCCTTTATTGCCTCGAATGCATCCTTGCCACGGGCATCTGTTGCACCAGCTTCATCTACGACAACGGAATTTGTTGTTCGTGGTCTACCATTGGAGCTCTCCCTATCCGACTCTGAGATTGTGAATGCCTTCTTCTCCACTCTGGGTGTCTCTCAGCCCTTAGGTGACGTTCTTGATTCACGCGTCATGAAACCCAAAACGGGCCAGCCTAATGATCCTCACGTTCGTAACTCCACTTCGAGCGCTGTGTCCAAGAGATCGCTAGTGGTTCGCCTGAAATCATCGGTAACTCGTGACTTCGTCCTAGAAAAAGTGTCAGCTAGAAGGGTCCTTACCGTCCGTGATATCTTCTCTATGAACCGTGATGACCGCATCTACATTAGCGAATTGCTTGCAACAAACATCCATAAGCTTCTACTGTTAGCCAAATCCAAAGCTCGTGAACTCAACCTAAGCCATGTGTGGGCTAATCGGGGTGTTGTCAAGGTTCGGAAAGAAGGCTGTCCTGATATTATAATTCTCCAGTCCGAGTCGGATCTCAATCGACTAACCTGACTACCGCGATGTACTAAGCCGACTTTGCCGAATATGATAATGCAACCATCTATTTCACATTTCAAGGTTGCGTCCTTTAATGCTAATTCGCTCCTTGGCCATTTTCCGTTCTTTATTGCGCATGTTGCTCTTAACTTTTATCACATCATATCTATTTCGGAAACGTGGCTTCATGACAATATTTCAGACGATCTTGTACAACTGCCAGACTATTTTCTCTTACGCAATGATCGAGTTGGCAAAAGGGGTGGTGGGGTTGCCTGCTACATTCACAAATCGTTACGCTTTAAATTACTGGCGCTCTCAACCCCTGATTTCTCTAATGCTCCAGAATATCTGATCTTCGAGACTCGCAATACCCAGGACCGCTCAGTTCTGTTTGCCACTATATATCGACGCCCAAAAGGCTTCTTATTTCACAATTTTGAGCACATATTCTCTTCTATTGCCATAAACTACCAAAACATTATCTTAACTGGCGACTTTAACTGTAATCTACTACAGAATAATTTTGAATCAAGCTCACTTCGTGAATTTGCCAGCACACAAGCTCTTCATATTGTTGAGGCTGGAGCGACCTTTCACACAAGTACCTCTCACTCTCTACTTGATCTTTTCCTAGTTGATTCTTCCTCTAAGGTCCTTTCTTTTAATAAATCCTCGGCTCCTTTCATCGCTGGTCACGATTTACTTGAGCTCACTTACAATTTTCAACCCGATCTTCGCCCAGCACATATAATTGCCCGCAGAAACCTAAAACACTTTGTTGTGACAGATTATCTGGCATCGCTGTCATCTTCTCTGTCCCGACTAAATACTCCGTCCATCTCTACTCTTTCCTCACCTAATCACTTTGATAATATGGTCCGTGGTGTTTCGTCTGCCATCGCTCAGGCTTTTAATACCCATGCTCCGCTGAAGCAATGGACCACAAACAGAAGGATGGCGCCATGGCTAACCGGTTCACTACGATCGAAAATTAAGTATAGAAACTCGCTTTATAACCGAGCTAGGCGTACGGGTGATTTACTGTCTATGGCCGTCTACCGTCAATATCGCAATGCCCTTTGTAGTGAATTACGTATCGCTAGAGACAATTTCTACTGCTCCCGCATCTCGTCGATCTCTGATCCGTCTGGAATTTGGAGGGAGCTGTCGTCTCTCGGTCTCACTAAAGCTAGGGGATCTTCTCCTTTTTCCTTTTTTTCTCCTGATAGCCTGAATCAGTTTTATTCCGCTGTCTCAACCTCTGATATTCCCTATCCAGACTCTCTATCTTCCCTATGTCTACCTCCACTGTCTCCCTCTCAACCTGTGTTCGAGTTTGCCGCGATAACCGCTGATTCATTGTCATCAGTTTTGAGTGTTCCCCACTCTTCCTCATTATCCCAGGGCCCCGACTTACTCTCTAACTATGCAATTAGTAAAGCTGTCCCGCTTCTGTTTAACAGCCTTCTGGATTTATTCAATGCAAGCCTCCGTCTGTCACATTTCCCGTCATCATGGAAACGTGCCTTCATTCGCCCAATACTTAAAACTGTTCCTCCGTCGTCTCCATCTGACACAAGACCAGTCGCAAACCTCTGTGAGCTCTCTAAAGCCCTAGAGCGAATTGTTTTCGGTCAGATTACTGACTTTCTCCATGCCAATGATCTTGCTGATCCCTTTCAATCTGGCTTCAGGAAGGGTTATAGCACGTTAACTACTTTGCTTAAGCTTAATCAAGACATCAGACAGGCAGTTGATGACAGAAAAATAACGGTGCTTGTTCTCTTTGATTTTAGCAAAGCGTTTGACATGGTTCCACATCGCCTACTCCTACGTAAACTTCGTCTCTTGGGTTGCTCGAATGGAGTGCTTGCCTGGTTTTTCTCATATTTATCTAAACGATCGCAAGCAGTTGTTGATGACAGGGGAGCTGTTTCCTCCTGGTGCCCCACTAATATGGGTGTTCCACAGGGATCAGTTCTTCGTCCTCTTCTTTTTTCAATCTTCATCCGTGATATTGGCATTGGTCTGAACTATACCCAATACCTCACCTATGCGGATGATACACAGATTTATCTCACCTGCTACCCCAGTGACCTGGCTCGTGCTCTATCCGATCTGACTCTCGACGTGAATTATATCTTTGATTATGCTGTGGCGAATGGACTCAGGTTAAACCTTGCGAAGTCAAAGGTTATGATTTTGGGCAGTGGTGCTTACATAAATCAAATTGATTTTTCGACTCTCCCTCGCATTCGAGTCAGGGAAAATGAGCTTCCCTATGTCTCGCACGCTCGCAACCTGGGCATCATTATGCAATCAAATCTTTCGTGGCACAGGCACATTATGCACATTTCGGCCAAGGTGAACTTTACTTTTTTTCGCCTAAAATATAATAAGAACCTTCTATCGAAGAAATTGCGCATCACGCTTATAACTGCACTTGTTTTTTCACTAATCGATTATTGTTGCCTCGCCTATATTGATTTAACCGGTGAACAGAACCTGATATTGGAACGATTAATCAATAACTGCATTCGCTTCATTTTTAACGTACGTCGTGACATCCATTTCTCCCCATATCGCAACAGCTTATCTTGGCTTACGGTTTCAAATCGCAGAAATTATTTTATGAGCATCCTTATTTTCAAGCTCCGCAAACTAGATGTCCCTTCCTACATCCGTGACCTCTTCTCTCTTGCTCCCACATCTACTCGTCCAACTCGTCTCCATTCTACACCAACATTTTCTATCCCCCTACATCGTACCTCCACACTACGCAATTCTTTCGTTCTCTCTGCTTCCTATTTCTGGCATTCCCTTTCTCCTAGCATCACAACTCTGCAGTGTCTGCCCACCTTTAAAAGAGATCTGCGGACGCATTTGCTGGCTTCCCAGCTCTAATATATTTGGTTTCTTTCATTGCATGCGGTTAAATTGGCTTGCTTGCCACTCTCCTTTTCTTTTCTTTTCTTTCTTTTTATTATTATTTCTTTTTCTTTGCACCACTTGTATGCTTTATTCGTGCTATATTTATACTTTATTTGTGTTTATATTCGCTCGCGGTCTCTCCGCGTCTTGACTCTATACTCTGTATGCTTCTTCCTAGTTTTCTTAGTTTTCTTAGTTTTAAGCCTAGGTTAAGTCTTATTACTTTATATTTAATCTGTTTTCATGTACCCATTGCCCACGGAGTTTTTTCTCCAGGGCATCATAAAACTTATTCATTCATTCATTCATTCTCTCTCTCTCTCTCTCTCTCTCTCTCTCTCTCTCTCTCTCTCTCTCTCTCTCTCTCTCTCTCTCTCTCTCTCTCTCTCTCTCTCTCTCTCTCTCTCTCTCTCTCTCTCTCTCTCTCTCTCTCTCTCTCTCTCTCTCTCTCTCTCTCTCTCTCTCTCTCTCTCTCTCTCTCGCTCTCTTGAACTTGGTGCTTGGTGAACAACGTGTACCCGTTATCGCTCGTCACATTTTCTGGCCGTTTTTTGAGTTTATTTTGTGAGTTCGGTCTGTCTAGTTTGGTCGGTTCGCGCTGTGCCGGTTCTTAAGTGGTATAAAACTCTGCGCCTTGTAGTGCGACTATTAAATAATTGAGACTTATAGTGCGTTAAAACCCGTTAAAATTTCACGGACGGTTCGACTTTGTTGTTTCTTTCTGGAGCTGTCAGTGTCAGTATCAGACTAGTGAAGTTGAACGCAGCCTTTGTTGACTGTTGACTGTTTTGGGATTACCTTCGTGTTATCTATAAACGTCTATTTATACCAATCTGTGATACCGACTTGCTGATAGTATGGCTCCTCCACACTGTGCTTTGTGCTACGCTTCTATAGATGTCCCTAGTAGTGCCATTACCACAGGCGACAAATGTAAACATTCATTTCATGCTTTATGTCTCAAAATGCGGTTTCAAGTTGAAAATAGCAGGGCTACGACAGATCGTGTTCGTAGCTGCTGCCCTATTTATACGAGAGATGAGACCACCGCTTTTGGAGCAGAAATTCAAAAAATTTCAACTTTACTCGTGACTATGAACACTCGCCTTGGTGCGTTTGAAGCCACAGCGGCCAAGGTCAGCACGCTCGTAACGGTTATCGAGGATTTTCGAGGAAAATTTGACAGCATGCTAGCCGATAATGTAGCTCTCAAATCAGGTCTCGAAACTGTCAATGCCACCGTAACAGAGGTAAAGAAAGATGTTGATTCGCTGGCTGAGGTAGCGTCTCGCCATTCGGCGGAGATCAGTGAAATTGGAAGCAAGCTTGCCATCAGGCAGACTGGTGTGCTGGAGCCTGCTGATGAGGCTATGTTGTTGCGGGTAGCATGCAATGAAGTTGCGAACCATCTAATTATTACAGGGATCCGAGATGGTGGTGATCGCGAGCGTCCAGATGAAATATTGACCAAACTGCTAGCGGTTCTTAATATACAGCTGACACCTGATGCCATAATCCGCTTCGAACGAATGGGCCGCTATAGAGCTCAGAGTGCCCCTGGTGCTTCAACCTTGCGTTTGGATGCAACTGCTCCTGGCTCTCCTCCTGCCTTCACTGCGCGTCCTCTTCTGTTAATCCTTGGGTCTCCTGCCTGGTGCGATCAAGTAATTGCGGCTAAGAAGCTCAAGCCTCAACTCCGAGCTGCAGAAATTGATGCCGCCCTCTCGGACCGAAAGGTTTATATTAACAAAAGGCATCCTGTGCAACTTCACCGATATCGGAGTCAGATCTTGAAGAAGTTCCCGTCGCTGAGCTTGAGGTCTGTGTGGATAACTGATGCTGCGTTGTTTGTTCGGCCTGGACCGGGGATCAAACCCTTACGCTTGCAGCCTTCTTCCGACTTGTGGACCCTAACCCGAGCCCTACAATGACTCACACCTGCGACTGTTCTCAAACCTAAGCGCTCACTGACCCGCCCGGAGCTCCTCAATGTCTGCTGCCTTAATGCCCAGTCGCTGCCTGCCCACATTGATGAATTTCGCGAGTTCTTTCGGCTAAACTCATACCACGTGATTGCTGTCTCCGAAACCTGGCTCAATGACCGGGTATTGGACGTACAGGTTAGGTTGCCATCTTACAGGCTGCACAGGGTTGATCGTTGACGGCGACATGGGGGTGGCGTTGCCTTCTTTGTGCACCAGAAGCTTTGCTCTGCAACAGTTGCTACGTCCGTTGCTCGTCCAGAGGATGGATATCCTGAATACCTTCTAATAGAAGTTAGAGCTGATGCTGGAATGAAGTTTCTATTCGCGGTCGTATATAGACCTCCTAAAGTTGGTCATCTCGATACGTTTGAGGATGAACTTGTCCGGCAATAATCTCGACATAAATTTTCGTGTGTTCTTGGTGACTTCAATGCGGATCTGACACCTGCAGCTTATGACTCGGTTCACCTCAGTGAATTTTTTGGGTCGCAGGGGTATGATATCGTGCCAATGCAGCCCACTGATCATACTGCCATCTCTGATACCTGGCTCGATATATGCGCTAATAACAATATTAATCTTCTTGAGTCCTGGGGTCAATCGTCGAGTCCATTTCTCTTAGGGCATGATCTTATACCGGGACAATCTCTTGAAACTATACATATAATGCGCATGCGCGAGTTTTATCGGCTGCTCGGGCAGGTTGGCCACTCCGAGTTTCAGCTGTCAAACTCTGTTTCTGGCGGCGTTGTAGTTCATACGAATTTTTGAGGTTAGAATCTTAAACAGTCGAGGTAGTGACTCGGAAAGTTGATGCTAATGCTCTTTGAAAATTGGCTTTATTCGACTAAAATGAGAAATCTGTTTAAATGTTGGGTGCTTGAAAGAAACGCAGCAGGTAAGTGCGAACACTTTATTTAATCATTTTTATTATTTCGTACATTAGAAATAACAATGGAATTTTTATCTATCAACAGGTGATACGGCTGAAATAATTACATCTCTGATATTCACTGTTATCTACCCATTCAATTTGTCAGACGTACAAAGATCATCGCCACTTTCAAGCAACTAAGCAACTTTCTCACTCTTTTGTGATTTCAGGCGGTAATATTGAATTTTATCACTTTCGAAAATGAAACATTAAACCGAGCGTTAAAGAAATTTAAATATCTCACTATCTATAACGGAACTGTGAATCTTTTTTTTCTTGAAAATAGTTCAACAAAATTTACGAATAGTCGATAGTCAATGTATTTTTTCCGATTAACAAATTATTGCTACTACTATTTAGAATTTCCGAATGATTATCAGAATTTATTTCGCAAATTTTCAATGCTGTTCGATTAAATAAATGAAGGGAACCTAATACTCAAATTGAAAATTCAAGTAATATTAGATTTATTAAAATGATTTCTGTATTTCATGTTAGTGCGGTTCGAAACAAAGAAAATCTAATCGAAAGCGTAGAACTCCGGAATGTAAATCACATCCTGTGACGCAAGTTGAAAATCAAGTTTCTCAAAATGCGCCTCAATGTCACAATTAGCTTCAAGGACAATCATGTTTTAGAGTAATGTCAATTTTAAAGTAATGTAAATATTGTGTCCCTTGTTCCATCAAAATAAATGAATATCTAATTTTTAACGAAGTTTACAAAGATTTTTTTCCAAATAATGTAATCCGATACAATATCTTGTTCATAGTACTCCGAACATCACCTTCTAACAAGGATATTTGGAAAGAGTCCCTTTGTTGCAGAAACCATTATAAAATTCTTGGTTTTCAATTCGTGCTATTGAATGACTCTGTGTTTCAGGTTCCATTTTCAATCTCAAAATGAGATTTTTTTTGCTCCAGATAATGCTAACATGAAATGCAGAAATAATTGCGGTACATGGAGACTCACAAGCTTTCAGTCTTAGCGTAGGACCCTATGAAGAGTGTAAAATTGAATTTGGTTTCAAGTTATCGTGCAACTAGCTAGCCAGATGACACCGTCAACTAAGATTAAATTTAAAGACATTTTTAACTGAACTTATTTAACAGGTCTAGATTTAGATTGATTCAGTTTGCCTAGCAAAATTCAACCCTACAATCTAATTGAGGACTTGAAAAACTATTTATCTGAATTCAATGCCAAAGAGAGTAAAAGTAAGCTTCAAAATAAGATACCAAATCAAATGGTATAAAGTTTGAAAAACAATGCTGGTCAATAATAATGCTTAAATTACAATGGTGCACAGAATGATTCCTCGGTAGAATGAATTGACAGCAACGGTTAAGTAACAAACTTATCGCTATTGGCTCGATCAAAGTAAAATGATGGGATATTCAGCCATTATGATCTGTAGTATATCCCGCTCTTCAATTTTGCCTCAACTGATGTTAAGAAGGTGGCGATGGCCTGATAAAATTCACTCTGGCACCTGAGGTCTGACGAAACAACCAGGTTCGATGGTTCTAATGATTGCACCGCTCGAGAAACTAGGATCCTTGCCACCTAAACGTTTTGACCATCAGGTAAGGCATAATTTTCCTCGTGGTAATTAAAGTTTAAACTTCGAGCCTGCTGAAAAAAAAACCAATTTTATCATTGAATCCATGTTAAAATATTGTCATTGTCAAAGATCACGTAATTGGAAATTTACTTACATGCTTCCATGCCTGACAAATTTAGTCCCGCTTTGACAATGAATTATTTCGTACCTGAAAATATTAGAAGCTATTATTATCAAACAGGATCTTTCGGTATTTTTGAGGGCAAAAAAAAGGCAGCACTTTTTGAAAGGCAACCAATGGTCAGACGAGGGGTGATCAGAAGAGTGGAGATTGGCCTCCCAGTGTTATCGGACGATTGTCTTGTAAGTTATTGTTTTGTTTCCTAATTTTTAATTAATAGCATGATTTACACTGTAATATTAACTGTTGTTCTTTTTCTCTTTTTATTCTTGGATATCTGGTGAACCAGATTAACGGATTGTTAACGGAACATTGATTGTTGTACAATGGAGCTGCAAAAACTTTGTCAACTAATCAATGATGTCGGCGAGGTTTTTTGTAAGTATTGCGTCGGGTACGTTTTCTGTTAATTGCTACTCTTTGTCCTCCTAAGCTTCGTGTTTAAGATGAATAATCTCTTAATTCCTTGTTACTCATTTCTGTTATTTATTTAATGTTCATCGGCACTAAGTACTGACTTCTGGAGCACTGCACCGTAACGAATCTACTCTGGAAATACGTTCTACTGGGTCTCAACCATTCATTTATTTTTAATTTTATGTAAATAGAGAATCTGTTCACAATAAACATTGTTTTTACTTACCTACCTCTGTTTGTCCAGACTCCCACTTGTTAATGACATTTCACGTTGAATTGAAGATTTCTTTTTTCAATAAATAATACCCAATTTCTGTATCATTTGATATTTGTTTTTCCGTTAAATTTTTTATTGCGTCGGTTGAATATCTTCCGAAATCAACCACGGTATTGCTGAACGATTGTCTTCTTAGACAATTCACGCTACGTAAAAATAAACAGCAGCATAAACCTCAATCCACGGTTTTACGCGCGAGAGAATTACAGCTTTTGTTTCATTTTGTGTACGTTGGTGCCTTGCTCAGCAGATGAAAACATCACCGCGGCGCGATTTCACCGACCAATGAGATTAAATTATTTGGCGCATGCGCGTTATATGTATAGTTTCAAGAGATTGTCCCGGTATATGCTGCTGTCAGGTATGGTGTGCCCAAGCAAGAGGCGCGTGTTATTCGATACCGGCTGTGAGATCGTGTTGATTTTGATGCTGCTTCTACTGCCTTATCTACGTTTGACTTCTCACAGTTTACGTTGCTGCCCTCAATGGATAAACGGTTGTGAATATTCAATAACCTTATGAATAAGGTACTGGATTGTGCTGTTCCTGTCAGGGAATTTACTTTGCGGCGATCACCCGCGCCTTGTATATCGCTAGATATCAGAAGTCTGATGAAAAAGCGCAATGCCTGTTACCGGTCCTTTAAGGTAGTAGCCCGGTGTGACGGGTTCAAAAAATCGATTTTTTTTTTTACATTTTTCGGAAGAAAAACATCTTAAAAATATGCTATAAAAATTTCAGACATAAATTTTAATTATTCTTAAACTTATAGCTAAAATAAGAGAGCGCGCCGTAGTGTGTATGAAATCGTGTGTATGAAAGCGTCGCTGTCAAATCTGTTGCTAATATTGTGCTTAAAAAGCCAACTCCAAAGAAGCCAGAACTTTACGTAGAGCTCTAAAAGCTGCTGAAAATGACAACTTTGAGGAAACGGAAGGACTGCTCTATGCACCAGGCATAGCTGATTAATGTAAGTATAATTTTATTGAAAAAAATCTGTTGTTAAAACATTAAAAGCGTTTTTCTCAAAACCATGTTTTCGAAAGTTCGGGGAATCACTGACTCAAAACTATTCAACCGATTTAGCTAAAAATTTAACCCGTTATTCTAGACACACATATCTAGATGCCGAACCTTTAAAACATTTATTTCTTTAATTATAAACTATTTTATTTAAACAATTTATGAAGAAAAAAAATTAGATTTTGAGAACTTTTTTCACAAGTCCGCCATTTTGTTTTTGTTTTTTTATTTTTATGTATATTTAAGGTTCGTGACCTAAAATGAAGTCTACAGAATAATAATCTCTTTGAATTTTTTATTTCAGATGACTTTGGAAGGCTGTGTGTTTCCCCGAACCAACTCATCTTTTCTTTGAGGACTCCATATTGACGTCAAAAATTTTAAACAAATTAATGTAAAATTAACTTTAAAAAATTTTTTTTATATACTTCAAAACACCAATAAAAACATGTAAAAACTTTAAAACGATAGCATTTTATTTACTTTTTAAAAAAAAATCATGAAAAAACGTCTAAATTTCGGTCGTCACACCGGACTACTACCTTAAGAGATCTCGCAGTGCGGAAGTTTTCGCCGAATATGTCGCGTACCGTAAAGATGTGAAGCGTGCTTTAATAGCCGCCAAGACTACTTACATATAAGAGCGGTTCAATACTTGTGGTGGTGCGCGATCGTTTTGGCGTGAGATCGAGAACCTTGGTCTTGCCAAGTGTAAAAAACCACCGGCTGCGTTACCTAGTGGGATTACTGTCGATGATCTTGATGAACACTTCCTGTCTAGTACTGTGACTGTGCGGTATGATTGCCCAGTGGTACAGAACCTTGCCGAGAGGCAGATAAAATCCTTCATCTTCTCACCGATCACGAACAAATGTGTCAACAGTGCGCTGTCACGTATTACAACTCGTGCATGTGGCCCTGATAACCTTCCGATACAGGCGTTTAAGACATTAAAAGATCTACTGATGCCGCTGATTGTATATTTTCTGAACTCTCTACCAACAACGGCATCTGTTCCTTTGTTGTGGAAATCCTCAATTGTCGTGCCTATAGCGAAGGTTCGCGATCCCACTGGCCCGTCAGATTTTAGGCCAATATCGCTTATCTGCTTGCTCTCTAAAGTACTTGAACGGATAGTATATGATCAACTCACGGTGCATCTTGCGCGCGGTAATTATCTCGATCCACGTCAGACTGGATTTTGTGAGGGTATGGGAACGCAATCAGCCGCCTTGCGTTTGGTGGATGACTGTAGGATTGCGATTGATGATCGCATAGTCACTTTGGTGGTGTTTTTAGACTTCTCTAAAGCGTTTGACATGGTGAACTATGCGCTGCTTCTGTCGAAGCTGCGAACTTTCGGACTATCTGACAATGTACTTGAGTGGTTCAACTCATACCTATCTGACCGTATGCAAGTGGTTCGCGATTCTAGTGGTACGACCTCGCGGGTATGTCCTCTCCTGACACGTGTACCGCAAGGCAGTGTTCTCGGACCGTTACTATTTTCAGTTTTCATAAACGATCTCCCCCATTGCCTCTCGCGATGTCGCCATCTGCTTTACGCAGATGATCTTGTGATATATCTCAGTTGCATGCCATCTAAAGTGAACAAAACATTAGCCTTGGTTAATGCTGATATTGAGAGTATCTGGTTATGGAGTGTAGAGAACCGTCTTAGACTGAATGCAGATAAAACTAAAGCTATGGTTATTGGCAGCTCTACATATGTAAACGTGGTCTGTGCAACGCAGCTCCCTCCTCTCAATCTGGGGAGTCATCCTATTGATTTTGTAACCAGTTTTAGGTATCCTGGGGTTATAATAGATAGAACACTGTCATGGACGGAACACATTTCTGAAGTGTGTAAACGTAGGGCGTATACTCTATATCGGTTGAGGATGACAACCTGTGACGTGGATGTTGCGCTTGAGAGGCGCCTGGTCGCATCTTCTGTCCTACCGATAAGTGACTACTGTGCAGGAGTGTTCACTTACCTTTCTGAAGGCCTAGATAGGAAAATTGCTTTTGCGCTCAACAATTGTGTGCGCTATGTTTTTCGTCAAACGCGGTTTGTGCACATATCTGACTTTCGACGAAGACTCGGCTGGCTCACCATGCGCGATCGCCGATTGTGCATTATTGGTTGCATTTTCTATAAGGCCATACATGAAGGGCTTCCTGGCATACTCGACTGTTTTCAGCCAAGTCAGTATGCATCACGTCGTCGTGACCCGTCGCGAACTGACACTCTTGTCCTACCACCGGCTCGTACGGTGACGTATGATAAATCTTTTGCGTATGTTGGCGTTAACTTTTGGAAGTCTTATCCTCCGTCAATGACATCAGCGCCCACTCTGCCGGTGTTTCGTATTGGCCTGCTAGAATATCTGCGAGCGGAAGAGGCTGAGCGTGTGCAGCGAGGGTAACGTTTGTGAAATTATTGAAATCGACAGATGTATTGTATGATGTATGCTGCATGAAGTATTATGCGCGCAGAATGTGGCTTCCCTGTGTGTATGTACGCTTTTCATTCGGCTTGTGCCTATTTCTATTTTAATTTTTTAATTTTATTAGAATTTTTGTGTTATTTTCTCTCTCTCTCTCTCTCTCTCCCCCTCCCCCTCTCCCCCTCTTCCCCTCTTCACCTCTCCCCCCCTCTCTAAAAGAAAAAAGAAAGAACTAGCATCCTTAGGTCTGACTAAGCCGAGTCTATCACCCCCATAACATTTTTTCTCCCCCAATCAACTTAATACGTTCTACGTCTCACTCTCGAGAGATACACCACCCATGTCAGTTGAATCACTTCTCTCGCTATTAACAGACTTACCCACAATGAGATATACTTTCAGTCTATCTACAATATCTATCGAATCTGTCTTGGAACTTTTACACCGATCAACATCATCCTCTCTCAGTGCTGGACCCGATGGGATCTCGCAGTATAGTATCTGTAAAGCTTGTTCTGCCGTTGCCCCTCACCTTACTGCTATTTTCAATTTTTCCATTACTCATTCCTATTATCCGGCTATTTGGAAAAATGCGTTTATACGGCCTCTCTCAAAAATTAAGTCACCTCGATCCCCATCTGATACTCGTCCAGTCGCCAATCTATCAGAACTGTCTAAATTGTTCGAGAAACTTATTCACAAACAGATAACCAACTACCTTGAGAACAATAACATCCTTGATATGAGACAGTCTGGGTTTCGACACTCGTACAGCACTCAAACAGCTCTCCTAAGAGTGGTTGGCGACATCAGACAGGGGATCGATGAGAGAAAGCTGACAGTTCTAGTACTGTTCGACTTTAGCAAAGCCTTTGACACTGTTCCTTATTCTCGTCTTCTGTCTAAACTATGTGCATTGGGAATTTCCCCTGACACCTTACTATGGTTCTATTCTTACCTAACGGGACGTTCACAGGCGGTTGTCGATGGGCGGGGAAATCGCTTTGACTGCTTGCAGACAAGGGTTGGTGTACCACAGGGTTCCGTCCTCGGTTTGCTTCTTTCCTCGATGTTTATTAATGATTGTAACGTGGCATTTCGGTTAGGCCTGCCCGTTACAAGAGACTCCCTGAACCCTGAGCGGAATCCAGGAATCAGGGTTTCAAAAATCGAGTCGTGAAATAATCCTAGAAAGCGCCAGAACTGGAGTCACGCACCCGGGCTTCGACAAGGACGAAATAGCGCATTGCGAACAAGATATTACAGGCTTTTGTTTTTTTTTATTTTTTTTCGAATACACCGGCTACCAGCCCGCGACCAACTCCGACGCCGAGGATATTTCGAGGCAAGGCGAAACCGCGGAGATCTCGCGAGAAGGATACCGAGGCTGCAGAGGGGGAGACAACGCAGATCCCTGCAACGCGGGAATCCAAGGCGGACGCGATTCCCGCTGGCGGCCGGCGCGCCGCAGCCTCCCCACTCACCCCGCCTACGCCCAACCGAGACAACCGCGAGAGACCAGCTAGCGACGAGGGAGCACCATCCCGCCCAACCCCAGGACCCCGTAGAGCTGCGCGGAAGACGATATCACGATCTAGCGTTAAGTTCTGCGCCGCGTAGCGACGACAGGTGCGCGCCGAGTTGCGCAATCTCCAAAATCGATGACAGATCGATTATTGCGCATTCTTAGGGTAATGACGTCACGGAGGATTAGCGTGACGAAATCGGCGTTGCGGCCGATCGACCATCGGAGATCACTCGAGTTCTGGCGACTGATCAGAGTAGTAGTGTTGCGATATAGATTCGGGGTGCGAGTGTGTTGGGCAGAAGTTAGTAATTGCGAGAGAGAATGGCCGCCAAGGATCACGAGGGAGTTGGCGAATTCGTGTCCTGGACATGGAGCGGTAAGCGCTGCTAACCTTCTTGCGAGAGAATTTCGAGAGATAATTAATAAAGGCTTGCCGAGGAACGGATAGCCATTGAGGATTGGCGTTAACGACAGTACTCGAGATTCTTTAGCCGATACATCTGCTTGGTGACCGTAGCCTGAGTTGCGCGTAATGAAGTAGCGTTAATTTCGAGTGATCGAGGAGGTCGAGTCGAGTCACGGGTTGAGCCGAGACACTATTGTCTCGAATTTGAGTGTAACCGAATTCCGTTACACGGGTTCACGTCAACTTAGTCCGATACAGCCTCATTTCTGGTGTAGGTCGCGAGCAGTCTAACGGGAAGTGTTCGAATTCGCGACCGCGTCCCGCCGTCGCGGAGAAAGCTGAACCCGGGTGCGTGTTAACAAGAAAATTCTTTTGTAGAGGATAGTCGCGGGTGACGCGACGAGCCTCGTTTCCGTTTGGCCTTTGGTATAATCAGTTAGTAATAAGTTGGCGATCAGCGCCCGTAGGTATAAGCAATTTTATTTCTTTTTCTTTTGTTTGATTCATTGCCGATCGCGGATAGCATCGGCCGAGAATTCGGTTCCGTTTCCGTCGAGGGGTTTAGTATTAAGTTGGCGATTAGCGCCATTCTGTAGAGGACGATCGCGGGCAGCGTGTCGGGTCCTATTTTGTTGTTAATTTGGAAGTTGGCGGTTATCATTAAGACGGCGACTAGCACACGTAGGCCGGAAAGGTCTTCTAGATCTATTGATTTTTTTTTTGTTGTTTTTTCTTTCTTTTTTTTGGTTAAATCCAAGCCGACGACGTTCGCAGTATTATTATTTTATTTTATTTTTGTATTATCGCTAGCTGAAAATATATTGTTTAATTTCATTATTGCTTTGTAAAATAACGTGTTGGCGTACGTGTGTCGTATCTCTCTCTACCCGAAAGTTACCCCTCCCCTCTCCGCGGTACTGAGCTCCGAGTATATAGTCGCGGTATAGCGCATTACCGATTTCGAGGCGTGTTGATCACGCCAGGCGCCCAACAAATTTCGCGATATTGTTTCAGGTCCAGGATACCTCGCGGACGCCGTTTTATTGTGCACGCGGTAAGTTCTCGGTCATTTGCTCCGAGTGACCGAAGAGCGGGAAAAATCCACGTCACATGATATAGGGGATAACCTGCGCTACACTGACCGTATGATCTTCGCTGACGATGCTCAGATTTACTTACGCTGTCTGCCATCCGAACTTAATAGTACCATTGCCAAAGTTTCTTATGATGCTCAAGTAATTACCGATTTTGCTAATTGTAATGGCCTGACATTAAACATCTCCAAATCAAAAGTTCTTGTCTTGGGTAGTAATGCCATCTTGTCTAGTATAAATGTCTTGAATCTACCACGTATTCGAGTCAACAATACTCTCTTGCCATACGCATCTGACGTTCGAAATCTGGGTGTTCTTTTATCAGCGATTAATTACATACGATAATTAATTACAGCTCTGGTTTTTCCTCACCTTGACTATTGTTGTCTTGTCTATCACAGTCTTACGGTTGAACTTGACACTAAACTCCAGAGACTAATTGACTGTTGCATCCGCTTCATATTCAACCTTAAACGAGACGAACATATTACTCCCTACAGACAAATATTACAGTGGTTATCAGTCAAAAATCTACGACTTTATTTTCTAGCCATAGCAGTTTACCGCATCTTATTTAAGACTACCCCGGCGTATCTAAGCGAACTTCTGTCACTTATCGACAACTCTGTCCGAGGATCTGTTCGTAATCCGTTGTCTATTGAAATATTTCGTATTCCGATACACCGAACCACTACATTTCATAACTCGTTCCGACTTTCCGCGGCTTATCTATGGCACTCTCTTCCTGCTTTAGTTGCCTCCTCTGAAACTATCGAAATATTCAAATCACAACTTCATGCTTATCTCCTTCATGCTGAATTTGGCACTTAGCGAGCAGAGGTCCAAGAATATAATTAATTACGATCTTGGTCTTTACCATTAGTTTTAAGCGATTCACTCTATTGACCCTTACTACTACTTTTTACTATTTTAGCATTTAAGCAAAACTGTGTCTATGAGATATTAGATTAAGTTAATCCTGTATCTGTTGTATTTTTACTATAATTTGCCCCATAGCTTGCTAGGGCATAATAAACACATCACATCACATCTCTCTCCCTCTCCCTCTCCCTCTCCCTCTCCCTCTCCCTCTGCCTCTCCCTCTCCCTCTCCCTCTCCCTCTCCCTCTCCCTCTCCCTCTCCCTCTCCCTCTCCCTCTCCCTCTCCCTCTCCCTCTCCCTCTCCCTCTCCCTCTCCCTCTCCCTCTCCCTCTCCCTCTCCCTCTCCCTCTCCCTCTCCCTCTCCCTCTCCCTCTCCCTCTCCCTCTCCCTCTCCCTCTCTCTCTCTCTCTCTCTCTCTCTCTCTCTCTCTCTCTCTCTCATCTCTGGCTCGAGCTCTACCCCCTCTCTCTGACTCTCTCTAAGCGCGGGAACGACACTGCTACATACGACGCTAGTTACACCTGTGGGAGCGTGGCAGTACCTACTGCACGCTTATCATGGGCGACGGTAAAGACGGCGACAGCGTTGACGACGACGACGAGACGTACGAACAGACAACTTCATCGTTATTAACGCATAGCGAGGTACAGGCACTACTTGCTGAAGTAAGATCCCACCGCATGACAATGCTTACTTCGCTGGGAAATGAGAAGGCTGCAGGAGTCAAAGCTCAATTGCGTGAGGCTATACATTCTTTTTGTGTAGTATTGCAAAAAATTTCTACAGCATATTTGTGTGAGCTCAAAGTGGAGGGTGTGTCAGGCTCTTGCGAAAATGCATTAAAGAACTCGTGCGAAAAGATAGTGAAAATAACCGATTCTATTACCGATACAATTTCTAACGCCTCCGTTGGCCGTGCTCGTACCTTTTCGGATATCGCGGCACTTCCTGCCCGTCATGGTAGTAATAACTCTATCGCTCTTAAATAATATTCAGCGCTCTACCTTTGTGACTATTGGTCCTCGTAAGGCAGCAAAAGATAAGTTTCTGACAGCAAAAACAACAGATGAGGCTATGAAAAAAATTATTAATCCCGCACGTTTGAATATGAACGTAAGAAGAGTGATTTATACTGACGGTAGTACGATGGTACTTGAGGGCGACTCGCTTGATGTTGATGTAATTAGGGAGCAGCTAGCTGCGGCTGAGGCTGAACTCGAGATAAAAACGAATGCAACAAAAAATCCGCGACTGACTGTGCACGATGTTCCGATTGATCTCGAAGCATCCGATGTTGTTAATTGTATTGTCAACCAGAATCGGTCTGGCTGTGAACTTGATTCTGTTAAGGTAGTTTACATGTACCCGCCGCGTAACTCCAGGAATGTTCGTTCGTGTATAATCGAAGTGTCGCCCGAACGTCGTAAAGCGTTGTTATCGAAGGCTCGCGTATACTTAAACTGGCGATCTTGCCGTGTTCATGACCACGTCTCTTTGATGCAGTGCTATAACTGTTTGAAATTTGGCTATACTTCTAAAGAATGTAAAAATAATGCGTGTTGCGGTTTTTGCGCTGGTGCACATGCAACAAATAGTTGTGGAACTAAACATAAGCTGAGCTGTAGTAACTGCGTGTCGGCCAAGGCAACTAACGTCTCCCATTCTGCTTATGATAAAAGCAAATACCTTGTACTGCGTAGACAAATTGACCGCGCTTTCTCTTTTATCAATTATGGCGAGTAATGGTGCGCTATCGAGGTATCTTTGTGTTAGTCACTGTAACGCTCAGTCTCTTCCAGCGCAATTTGGCGCGGTCCAAAATTTTATGTTAGAATATGGCGTGCATGTCATGGGGATCAGTGAATCATTCCTAAAGCCAGAGAAACTTTCTTCTTGCTATAAGATTCCGCACTATAATCTGTACCGTAACGATCGGACGACTAGGGGCGGAGGAGGTGTTACAATGTATGTTCACGACTCAATTAAAGCCAAAGTGATTGCTCTTTCGCCACAATCTACGGCAAGAGACACCAGACCCGAGTATCTCTTCGTTGAACTTCAATTCGGCTCATACAAGTTTCTCTGCGCACTTGTTTACAACCCTCCAAAAACGGGCTTTTGGTGTGAAACGGTTGAGGATGCGCTGCTTGGTTGCGGGGGCGCCTATGACAATATCTTTCTCATCGGTGACCTCAATATTGATTGGTTTTCCTCTCTTTTACCTCGTAGGACATTAGCTGATTCGCTGCAAACGTGTAATCTTGTGCGTTTGCCTCTTGATGCAACCCATCACGGAGCAAATCCGTTTTCTACCATCGATTACTTTTGTCTACTCAGCGACTCGCATCTGGCCTT